>NW_028270141.1:165530379-165697879 GCF_037043375.1 Chiloscyllium plagiosum | reverse complement strand
GGCTCAGACAGGGACAAGGGAAGTGTCAGACAGCCACTAGGGGCTCAGACAGGGACAAGGGAAGTCTCAGACAGCCACTAGGGGCTCAGACAGGGACAAGGGAAGTCTCAGACAGCCACAAGTGGCTCAGACAGGGACAAGGAAAGTCTCAGAAAGCCACAAGGTGCTCAGACAGGGACAAGGGAAGTCTCAGATAGCCACAAGGGGCTCAGACAGGGACAAGGGAAGTCTCAGAAAGCCACAAGGGGCTCAGACAGGGACAAGGGACGTCTGAGACAGCCACAAGGGACTCAGACAGGGACAAGGGAAGTCTCAGACAGCCACTAGGGGCTCAGACAGGGACAAGGGAAGTCTCAGACAGCCACTAGGGGCTCAGACAGGGACAAGGGAAGTCTCAGACAGCCACAAGTGGCTCAGACAGGGACAAGGAAAGTCTCAGAAAGCCACAAGGTGCTCAGACAGGGACAAGGGAAGTCTCAGATAGCCACAAGGGGCTCAGACAGGGACAAGGGAAGTCTCAGAAAGACACAAGGGGCTCAGACAGGGGCAAGGGACGTCTCAGAAAACCACAAGGGGCTCAGACAGGGACAAGGGAAGTCTCAGACAGACACAAGGGGCTCAGACAGGGACAAGGGAAGTCTCAGATAGCCACTAGGGGCTCAGACAGGGACAAGGGACGTCTCAGACAGCCACAAGGGGCTCAGACAGGGACAAGGGAAGTCTCAGACAGCCACAAGGTGCTCAGACTGGACAAGGGAAGTCTCAGACAGCCACTAGGGGCTCAGAGGGTTGAGAGTCTTTAAAACTCCTTGCCACAAAGAACATTGGGGGCAAAGACCCTGTGTATATTTAAGGCTGAGTCAGACAGATCATTCAGACAATCAAGGGTTACAGGGAAAAGGGGTGGAAGGAATGTCCGATCAGCCATGATTCCATTAAATGGCAGAGCAGGCTCGAGGGGCTGAATGACCTACTCCTGTTCCTAGTTCTTGTGATCTTGAATATCAATTGGGATAGCATTAGATAAAAAGGGGCAGTAATTTCTGATGGTAATTTCAGGAGAACATCCTTGATCAGTCCAACTGGAATGGAGGCTTTGCTGGAGCTGGTGTTGGGGAATGAGGTGGGTCAAGGAGACACGGGTTTGAGGGGGAGAAATGGGGTAAGACTGATCACTGTACAAAGTTGTGATTAGTAACAGAGATTAACAGGAAACAAACTGAGCTATTAAATTAGAAGAGGGTTAAGTGGAATGTGAAAGGGGGGCATCTTGCCAGAATAAAATGGAACCAGAGATGGCAAGTCGAATTTTAATGAACAATGGGTGATCTTTGAGGAAGAGATGATTCAGATACTGTTTTAAACGGGTGAACCCTGAGATTTAAACAATGACCCTTAGTTTTAGATTCTCCCACAGGAGGAAGCATCCCCTCCTCATCTACTCGAGTAAGACCCCCCCCCCCCAGGGTTGTCTAATTAAGTTGCCTCTTAATCTTCTAACCTTCAGCAGATACAAGCCCAGTCTGTTCAAACTTTCCTCATAAGATAACCGCTCATTCCAGGGATTAGTCTGATAAACCTCCCCTGAACTGCTTCCAATGTTTCCTCCTCATTAGTCAATTCACTTGCTCACCTCATCTTGATGCTTCACTACCTCACACGTGTCTTCACTTCTGATGGAGTCTATCAGTCCCTCTCCAAGGCTCCTCAATGACTTCACATCATTCTGCAGAGTTTCAATCTCCTCACAGACCTCCTGGAATACAGAAACCAAAACCATAGAAACCCAACAACAACAGCAGCTAAGGGCACAGAGCTACAATTGATTAAAGGCAGTAATTCAATGAAGTGAGACAATGTGCTTAAGGTTTCTAATTGGTCAGAGCTAAGAAACAAGGTACCAAGGCTGGACCAGCTGTATTCAATAGGCCATGATCCGGTGGAAAATGTATAGAAGGACAGATTTGCTTGGAATTGGTCGGGATTTATGAGATTTATGACAGTAGAAGATTGGAATGACCCAAGTCATGAATGGCCTATAATTATGTTAAGGTCAGAAAAGGGAGGAACTTCTGAAGCAGGCCATTGAGGAAAGAAGCATTTTCACCCAGTGGGGAAGGTGACATTATTGAAGCTAGTCATGAGGATCGAAATTGGTTAAGTGCAGAATGCCAACTGGGATGGAGTATTGGGAACAGTGATCATAGTATCATCAGGTCCGTATTATATTTGGAGAACGAAAAGGAGCAATGTAGGATAAAAATGTTAACTGGAGATGAGTTAATTCCTGCAAATTGTGGAGGGATCTATCCAGGATAAAAAAAAAAGAAAGAACTTTTGGATACTGGAAATCAGAAACACAAACAGAAATAGCTGGAAAAACTCAGCAGGTCTGACAGCATCTGTGGAGTGAAAGCAGAGTTTAAGGGTTACTGCAGATTATATCTGTCATAAATACTGTTGGATGCGAATCCTATCAGATTGAATGGATTGGTTGGAGAGACAGTTGGTGGCAATAAGAAATTTGCAACAGCAACAGTATGTGATGGATGGCAGTTATAGGAAGGGGGGAAAGTCTCTGATACAGTCACATAGATGGGTTAACTCCAGGAAGGGTAAGAGAGGTAGGCAGCTAGTGCAGGAGTCTTTTGTGGCTATCCCCATTTCAAACAGGTATGCTGTTTTGGAAAATGTAGGGGGTGATGGATTCTCAGGGGAACGTAGCACGAACAGCCAAGTTTCTGGTATTGAGACTGACTCTAATGCAACGAGGGGTACGTCGGCTTCCAAGAGATCAATTGTGTTAGCGGACTCTCTGGTCAGAGGTACAGACAGACGTTTCTGTGGCCAGCAGAGAAAAAGCAGAATGGTGTGTTGTTTCCCTGGTGCCAGGATCAAGGATGTCTCAGAGAAGGTGCAGAATGTTCTCAAGGGTGAGGGGGACCAGCAGGAGGTCATTGTCCACATTGGAACCAACGATGTAGGAAGGGAAAAGGTTGAGATTCTGAAGGGAGATTACAGAGAGTTAGGCAGGAATTTAAAAAGGAGGTCCTCGAGAGTAGTAATATCTGGATTACTCCCAGTGCCAAGAGCTAGTGAGGGCAGGAATAGGAGGATAGAGCAGATGAATGCATGGCTGGGGAGCTGGTGTATGAGAGAAGGATTCTCATTTTTGGATCATTGGAATCTCTTTTGGGGAAGAAGTGACCTGTACAAGAAGGACAGATTGCACCTAAATTGGAAGGGGACTAATATACTGGCAGGGAAATTTGCTAGAGCTGCTCGGGAGGATTTAAACTAGTAAGGTGGGGGGGGGGGGGGCACCCAGGGAGATAGTGAGGAAAGAGATCGATCTGAGACGGGTACAGCTGAGAACAGGAATGAGTAAAATAGTCAGGGCAGGCAGGGACAAGGTAGGACTAATAAATTAAACTGCATTTATTTCAATGCAAGGGGCCAACAGGGAAGGCAGATGAACTCAGGACATGGTTAGGAACATGGGACTGGGATATCATAGCAATTACAGAAACATGGCTCAGGGATGGGCAGGACTGGCAGCTTAATGCTCCAGGATACAAATGCTACAGGAAGGATAGAAAGGGAGGCAAGAGAGGAGGGGGAGTGGCATTTCTGATAAGGGATAACATTACAGCTGTGCTGAGGGAGGATATTCCTGGAAATACATCCAGGGAAGTTATTTGGGTGGAACTGAGAAATAAGAAAGGGATGATCACCTTATTGGGATTGTATTATAGACCCCCAAGAGTCAGAGGGAAATTGAGAAACAAAACCAACGTGTCCCTCGTTGCATTAGAGCCAGTCTCAATACCAGAGACTTGGCTGTTCGAGATACGTTCTCCTGAGAATCCATCACCCCCTACATTTTCCAAAACAGCATACCTGTTTGAAATGGGGATATCCACAACAGACTCCTGCACTAGCTGCCCTTCCGAAAACTGCCATCCATCACATACTGTTGCTGCTGCAAACGTCTGAGCAGCTCTAGCAAATCTCCCTGCCAGTATATTAGTCACCTTCCAGTTTAGCTAGAATAAACAGAGTTGTTATCTCTGGATTGTTACCCGTGCCACGTGATAGCGAGGCAAGGAATAGGGAGAGATATCAGCTACAGGGATGGTGCAGGAGGGAGGGTTTTAGTTTCTTGGATAATTGGGGCTCATTCTGGGGAAGGTGGGACTTGTACAAACAGGACGGTCTTCACTTGAACCAGAGGGGTACTAATATCCTGGGTGGGAAATTTGCTGGTGCTATTCGGGTGGGTTTAAACTAGCTCAGCAGGGGAGTGGGAACCGGAGGTGTAACTACAGTGCACAGGAGGATGAGAGTAGGGAAGACTGGGACAGGATTTTAGGGTCACAGGAATGTGCTGGCAGGCAACAAGCTGGTTTGACGTGCATCTACTTCAACGCCAGAAGTCTCCGAAATAAGGTAGGTGAGCTTGCAGCATGGATAGGTACCTGGGACTTCAATATTGTGGCCATTTCGGAGACATGGATAGAGCAGGGTGAGCAATAGATGTTTCATTAAAAACAGGCAAGGCGGGAAAAGAGGGGGAGGCGTGGCCTTGTTAGTCAAAGATAGTATAATGGTGGCTGAGAGAACTTTTGATGAGGACTCATCTACTGAGGTAGTGTGGGCTGAGGTTAGAAACAGGAGCGGAGAGGTCAGACTGCTTGGAGTTTTTTATAGGCCTCCACGGAGTTCCAGGATGTGGAAGAGAGGATTAGCAACATTATCCTAGGTAGGAGTGAAAGGAACAGGGTGGTCATTATGGGGGACTTTATCTTCCCCAACATTGATTGGAAATGTTATAGCTCTAGTATGTCGGATGGATCAGTTTTTGTCCAATGTCTACGGGGGGGTTTCCTGACACAGTATGTCGAAGGGCCGACAAGAGGGGAGGCCACACTGGATCTCGTGCTTGGTAATGAACCAGGCCAGGTGTTTGATTTAGTTGTAGGTGAGCACTTTGGAGAGAGTGACCATAATTCAGTTACGTTCAGTTTAGTGATGGAAAGGGATATTGGAAATCTGTCTTTGGAGAGGAGATGGTTAGGGGCAGAGTCGAAGTGCATCTCTCTGACAATCAAAGGGAGGGGTAACAAAGAACAAACTCCCTGGAAGATGAAAGAAATGGATGGTCAGATAAATCAGAAGAAAGATCATAAAACAGATGCCAGTTTCATAATAGAATCAGGTTGAATATAAACACTATAGAGAACTGAGGAACAGAAATGAGAGGTAGACAGACAACTGGAGAATAGATTGGTACTAAACACAAAAGCAACTCCAGAGACATTCTCCAGGCAGATTACCCTGCCAGTGTCATCATCGTCCAGAACATTCTCAGGCAAGCAATGGGGAAGGTCGTTGGTTACGGTAAAAATATTGCTAAAACCTGTTTTAAAAAATTCTCAAGGTCAGGTTTGTAGGAGAGTAGTCTGACACAGAACAATCGACCAAGAGGCGAGTCTGCTAGAATATGGGCATTTTATTCCCCGCATCGTCGCCACAACCAGGTCCAAACAACGGGTCTGGCTTATACTCACTCTACATGTTACCAAAACTGGGAGCCGTCAGTTCTCGTAGAGCGGTTGCCAACAACCCACGCTCGGCGGTTAAACGTAACCCCGGAGCAGACTCACCGAACTGGAGACTTTTCCAGCTGATATACTCCCTTCCAGATATAAACATTCATGTGAACAGCAGAGCAAGGCTAAAAAACACATTCCATTCTGGTTACATACAGATTAGAAGATTCACACGGGACTAAGCAACACCTCCATTCCGGTTAGATTCACACATGTATTGGGACATAATTTTTAACCGTTTCACCACATTCCACTGCTTGGCCCAATACATGTGTTACATTATGATTCACACATGTATTGGGACATAATTTTACACCACATTCCACTGCTTGGCCCAATACATGTGTTACATTATGCTTAATTCAGTTCAATTCGTTTCAGTTAATTTCAGTTCAGTCAATTCAGTGTAGTTCAATTCAGCTCAGTTCAGGTCTGTTCAGTTCAATTCAATTGTGTTCAATTCAGTTCCGTCCATTTCAATTCAATTTATCTCAGTTCCATTTTGTTCCGTTCAATTTGATTCACTTCAGTTCCACTCAGTTCAGTTCAGTTCAATCCCATTCAATTCTGTTAACTCCGCTTCAGCTTTTTGGACATGCCCACATCCTCCGCTGTACCCCAGGCAAGGGGTTCTTTGGCAGGACTGGGATCCTTTCTCAAACAAACTGCCACGTACATGCCCACATCCATGCCATCCCGGGACGGTCGGGACCTCCACAGTTTGTTCTTCTGGTTTCTTAGTCTTTTTCCAAAACATTGTTCTGTATCAAAATCTCTCCTCAATTGCGATTGACCCTGCTCGACTACGCCAAATGTTTTAAAAAATTCTCAAGGTCAGGTTTGTAGGAGAGTAGTCTGACACAGAACAATCGACCAAGAGGCGAGTCTGCTAGAATATGGGCATTTTATTCCCCGCATCGTCGCCACAACCAGGTCCAAACAACGGGTCTGGCTTATACTCACTCTACATGTTACCAAAACTGGGAGCCGTCAGTTCTCGTAGAGCGGTTGCCAACAACCCACGCTCGGCGGTTAAACGTAACCCCGGAGCAGACTCACCGAACTGGAGACTTTTCCAGCTGATATACTCCCTTCCAGATATAAACATTCATGTGAACAGCAGAGCAAGGCTAAAAAACACATTCCATTCTGGTTACATACAGATTAGAAGATTCACACGGGACTAAGCAACACCTCCATTCCGGTTAGATTCACACATGTATTGGGACATAATTTTTAACCGTTTCACCACAAAACCCCATCAAGGGTTTTCAGAGTTCCTTGATGAGTTGTTTAAGGACATCGACTGGGCAAAGACCAGGTGGAAAGTCCAGAGTGACAGGTGGGAAAGGAGCTGTGCCTCTAGAAGGACTATTTCAGGTGGAACTTGACTTAGCTCCTGCTTAGGTCACCCAGTAACAGTAGCCACCTTTGCTTTCCAGCCAAGACTGATTCTGAAGGCAAGCAGCTCAGACAAAGGGAGAACTTGGAGCATCTACAGGAAACTGTTCCAGGCCGACAGTGGAAGCACACCAGTGATATCTCACTGGCCTGTTGTTAGGTAACTGGGAGGCTGGAAGGGCCATAAATACAGAAGCAGAATGCAGTAATAATCTTCGCTGTCACTCACTGAGCTGGAAAATCAGCAAGAAAACTATCCAACTACCAAATCCATCGCAGCTAATGGATCTGGATTCAAATGCTAACTTCTTCACTTCTGCAAAAAACTAATTGAAACACAGGCCCCTGGTTTAGCTCAGAAACATCTTGGGACTTTCTTATGGCTAATCCTGGATCAGTGATGCTGGAAGAGCACAGCAGTTCAGGCAGCATCCAAGGAGCTTCGAAATCGACGTTTCGGGCAAAAGCCCTGTTATAACCTTAGTGTCTGTAGTTTCTTGTGAACAATGTTATCTCTTTATTCCCAATGAAAATCCAGAAAGGACTTTGAATCAATTATCCTTTTAACTGTGAAGCTTGATGCTGGTCTGTGTTAACTTGAAACAGATATGATACCAATTCCATTCATAAACCATGTCAGAACATGGAATAGTCCAGCACAGTCCAGCACAGTCCAGCACAGTACAGACCCCTCAACCCTCAATGTTGTGCCGACTTTTTGTCCTACTCTAAAATCAGACGAACCTACATCCCCTTATCATCCATGTGCCTATCCAAATGTCCCTAATGTCTCTGACTCTACTCCCACTGCTGGCAGTGCATTCCACACACCCACCACTCTCTGTGTAAAGAACCGACCTCTGACATTGCCCCTAAATCTCCCTCCAATCACCTTAGAATTATCCCTCCCCGTGATAGCCATTTCTGCCCTGGGAAGAAGTCTCTGGCTATCCACTCTATCTACTCCTCTCATCATCCTATACACCTCTATCAAGTCATCTCTCATTCCTTCTTTGCTCCAATGAGAAAAGCCCTACCTCGCTCAACCTTTCTCCATAAGACACATCCTCCAGTCCAGGCAGCTTCCTGGGAAATCTCCTCTGCACACTCTTTAAAGCTTCCACATCCTTCCAATAATGAGGCGACCTGAACTGAACACAATATTCCAAGTGTGGGCTAACCTCGCAGAGCTGCAGCATAACCTCGCAGAGCTGCAGCATAACCTCGCAGAGCTGCAGCATAACCTTGCAGAGCTGCGGCATAACCTCGCAGAGCTGCGGCATAACCTCGCAGAGCTGCAGCATAACCTGGCAGAGCTGCAGCATAACCTCGCAGAGCTGCAGCATAACCTCGCAGCTCTTAAACCCAATCCCTCTGTTAATGAAAGCCAACACAACCCTATCAACCTGGATGGCAACTTTGAGGGATCTATGGACATGGACCCCAAGATCCCTCTGTTCCTCCACACTGCCAAGAATCCTGCCTCTAACCCTGTATTCTGCATTCAAATTTCACCTTCCAAAGTGAATCACTTCATACTTTTCCAGGTTGAACTCCATCTGTCACTTCTTAGTCCAAGTCTGCATCCTGTCAATGTCCTGTTGCAACCTACAACATCCCTCCACACTATCCATCACTCCACTAAACTCCGTGTCATCGGCAAACTTACTAACCCACCCTTCCACTTCCTCATCCAAGTCATTTATAAACATCACAAAGAGCAGAGGTCCCAGAAGAGATCCCTGCAGAACACCACTGGTCACCAAGCTCCAGGCTGAATACTTTCCATCTACTACCACCCTCTGTCTTCTATAGGCCAGCCAATTCTGTATCCAGACAGGCAAATTTCCCTGTATCCCATGCATCCTCCCTTTCTAAATGAGCCTACCATAGACAACCTTATCAAACACCTTTCTAAAATCCATGTACACCACATCCATTGCTCTACCTTCATCATTGTGTTTTGTCACATCCTCAAAGAATTCAATAAGGTTTGTGAGGCATGACCTGCCCCTCACTAAGCCATGCTGACTATCTCTAATCAAAGCTGAAAAATGTGTTGCTGGAATGCTTGGATGCTGCCTGACCTGCTGCGCTTTTCCAGCAACACATTTTTCAGCTCTGATCTCCAGCATCTGCAGTCCTCACTTTCTCCTATCTCTAATAAAACTATGGTTTTCCAAATAATCATAAATCTTGTCTCTCAGAATCCTCTCCAATACTTTGCCCACCACAGATGTAAGACTGGTCTGTAATTCCCAGGATTATCCCTATTCCTTTTCTTGAACAAGGGAATAACATTTGCCACCCTCCAATTATCTGGCACTACTCCAGTGGACAGTGAGGACACAAAGATCATCGCCAAAGGCGCAGCAATCTCTTCCCTCACTTCCTGTAGTAACCTTGGGTATATCCTGTATGACTTATCTATCCTTGTGTCTTTCAAAATTTTCATCACATCCTCCTCCTTAACATCAAGCTGTTTGTGGATGTCAGTCTGTTTCACGCTGTCCTCAGAAACAACAAGGTCCCTCTCAGTAGTGAATACTGAAGCAAAGTATTTATTAAGGACCTCCCCTACCTCCTCCGACTCCAGGCACAAGCTCCCTCCACTATCCCTGATCGGCCCTACCCTCACTCTGGCCATCCTCTTGTTCCTCACATAAGTGTAGAATGCCTTGGGGTTTTCCTTAATCCTATCCACTAAAAAGTTTTTTCATGCCCTCTTCTAGCTCTCCTAAGTCCATTCTTCAGTTCCTCCCTGCCTAGCTTGTAACCCTCTAGATCCCTGCCTGATCCTTGCTTCCTTCACCTTGTGTACGCTTCCTTCTTCCTCTTGACTAGATGTTCCACATCCCTCGTCACCCAAGGTTCCTTCACCTTACCATCCCTTCCTTGCCTCAGTGAGACAAATCTATCCAGCACTATCAGCAAGTGCTCCCTAAACAACCTCCACATTTCGGATCAGTGGTGCTGGAAGAGCACAGCAATTCAGGCAGCATCCGAGGACAGGCAAAATCGAACCTCCACATTTCTGTCATGTACTTCCCTGAGAATATCTGTTCCCAATTTAGGCACACCAGTTCCTGCCTAATAGCATTGTAATTGCCTCTACCCCAATTAAATATTTTCACATACAGTCTGCTCCTATCCCTCTCCATGACTATAATAAAGGTCAGAATGTTGGGATCACTATCACAGAAATGTTCTCCCACTGGGAGATCTGACACTTGGCATGGTTCGTTGCTGAGCACCAAATCCAATATGGCCTCCCCTCTAGTCGGCATATCTACATATTGAGTCAGGAATCCTTTCTGGACACATCTAACAAAAACTGCTCCATCCAAATTATTTGAACAAAGGAGATTCCAATCAATATTAGGGAAGTTAAAGTCACCCATAACAACAACCGTTATTTTTGCACCATTCCAAAATCTGCCTCCTAATCTGCTCCTCCATGTCTCTGTTAATATTGAGGGGACTGTAGAAAACTCCCAATAAAGTGACTAATGTTACCACCTGGTAGCAGCTGAGAATTGCTAGATTGTCTAAAAGCTGACATTAGACAACTACATAGCAAGGATAGAGCAGTATTAATGGGGGGATTCTAATCTGAACCCAGACTGGGAGAGGAAGACAAGCAAATACCAGGGAAGTTGTGAATTTCTAGGATGGTTTCCTCCAACAATATGTCTAGATGCAATAAGGAGACAAGCAATATTGGATCTAGTCATGAGCAATAAGTCTAGTTTAACTAATGACCTAGTTTGTGAGTATTTGCAAATTTTGATCACAATATAATTGAGTTTCATGTAGCGTTTGTGAGAGATCGGCAAAAATTGGATAATAGAATTTAGGGTTTAGGTAAGGCAGACTTTAAAGGGATGA
Organism: Chiloscyllium plagiosum; assembly: GCF_037043375.1. Taxonomy (NCBI): domain Eukaryota; kingdom Metazoa; phylum Chordata; class Chondrichthyes; order Orectolobiformes; family Hemiscylliidae; genus Chiloscyllium; species Chiloscyllium plagiosum. The sequence continues at coordinate 165,686,978 of NW_028270141.1, read as the reverse complement.
GGCAGAGAGTGTCCACAGTAAACTGGGAATATTTGCTAAAGGGTAAAGTTACTGAGGAACAGAGGAGAGTGTTTGGAGAAACATTTAATGCTGTTCAGGGGCAGGTTGTCCCCAGGAGATGGAGAATCTCCACCTCACTCTCACAAAAATACAGCCACGGACATCGGAGCAGGGAAGGTACGGCATACAATTAAAAGGAAGAGCTTATAAAAACATAAAGAACAGTGTGGATCCCACAGGACGGGTCAAATACAAAGACCAACAAAGATCCACCAAGCATCTTTTTAAAAGCGGCTACAAAGGATTATGAACTGAAACTTGCAAAAGCCATAATAGACAATAAGAGGAGATGTTACAGTTCTATAAAGGGAAAGCCGCTGGTCCCAGTGAAGGCTAACAGTAGGGATATTGTCAGTGACTACGGGGAAGCAGGAAAGGCGGAGAGCTTGCGGGAAATCCCAAAGAAATTATCAGAGGATCAGGGACTGAGTCAAAATAAAATTAAACTAAATCATCAAAAGAAGGGAAATTAATGGAACTGAGAAATGACAAATCCCCAGGACCTGATGGCTTCCATCCCTGGGTGTTAAAGGAAGTTGGTGGAGTGAATAAACGAGGTTCAGTGCAGCGAAGTGTGAGGTGATGCACTTTGGTTGGAAGAACATTGAAAGGCAACATAAAATAACGGGGATAATTGTAAAGGGGGAGTAGGAGCACAGGGGGCTGGGTGGTATACGTCACAGATCATTGAAGGTGGCAGCACCGGGGGAGAGAGCAGTTAATAAAGCAGACAGTACCTTCGCCTTTATTACCGGGCAGAGAGTACAATAGCAGGGGGGGTGATGTTGAACTTGTCCAGGACCCTTGTGGGTCCTCAGCTGGAATATTGTGTACAGGGTGTGGGCCCCACATTATAGGAAAGATGGGAATGCATTGGAGAGAGTGCAGGAAGTGATTTACAGGAATGGTTTCCGGAATGAGAAACTTCAGGGATGGGGGGGGAGGTTGAAGACGTTGGGACAGTTCTCCCCAGAGAGAGGGCAGCTGAGAGGGAGATGTGATAGAGGTTTTCAAAACCAGAGCTGGACAGAGCAGACAGGGAGAAACAGTCCCTGCTTGTACCAGGATTGTAAACACAATGGACATAGATTTAAAGTGATATGCAAATGAAGCAAGAGTGATGTCAGTGTTGTAGAGATAGAACATAGAACATAGAACATAGAAGAATACAGCGCAGTACAGGCCCTTTGGCCCTCGATGTTGCGCCGATCCAAGCCCACCTAACCTACACTAACCCACTATCCTCCATATACCTATCCAATGCCCGCTTAAATGCCCATAAAGAGGGAGAGTCCACCACTGCTGCTGGCAGGGCATTCCATGAACTTACGACTCGCTGAGTGAAGAACCTACCCCTAACTTCAGTCCTATATCTACCCCCCCTTAATTTAAAGCTATGCCCCCTTGTAATACCCGACTCCATACGCGGGAAAAGGTTCACACTGTCAACCCTATCTAACCCCCTAATCATCTTGTACACCTCAATCAAGTCACCCCTAAACCTTCTTTTCTCTAATGAAAACAGCCCCAAGTGTCTCAGTCTATCCTCATACGATCTTCCTTCCATACCAGGCAACATCCTGGTAAACCTCCTCTGCACCCGTTCCAGTGCCTCCACATCCTTCCTATAGTATGGCGACCAAAACTGCACACAATATTCCAGATGCGGCCGCACCAGAGTTTTATACAACTGCATCATGACCTCAGGACTCCGGAACTCAATTCCTCTACCAATAAAAGCCAGTACGCCATATGCCTTCCTCACCGCACTATTTACCTGGGTGGCAACTTTCAGAGATCTGTGTACATGGACACCAAGATCCCTCTGCTCATCCACACTACCAAGTATCCGACCATTAGCCCAGTACCCCATCTTTTTGTTATTCTTCCCAAAGTGAATCACCTCACATTTAGCTACATTGAATTCCATTACAGATGTACAGCACAGAGAAAGGCCCTTCAGCTCGGTCTGACTACACCAGTCATAAACAACCACCTAATGATTCTAGCCCCATTTCTCAGCACTTGGCCCATCACCTTATTACATCTCAATCCCTCTTCAATGTGATGAGGGTTCCTGTCCCTCCCACCCTCTCAGGCTGTGAGGTCCAGGTTCCCCACCTCCCTCTGGGTGAAATGATTTATCCTCACATCCCCCTCTAAACTTCCTGCCCCTTACCTTAAACCCCAGCTCCCTGGTCATTGATCCCTGCGTTAAGGGGAAAAGTTCCTTCCTGTCTGTCCTGTCCAATTTTCTGCATCTCAAACATGTCCCCTCTCAGTCTCCTTTGCTCCCATTGAACATTGAAAAGTACAGCACGGTATTGTGCCAAGGATTAATCCTAATGTAAAGTAAAATAACTTCACCTATGCACCCCTCAACTCACTGCTTTCCATCTGCACGTCCAGCAGTCGCTTAACTGTCCCCATTGACTCTACTTCCACCACCACCGCTAACAATGTATTCCATGTATTCACAACTCTCTGCGTAATGAACCTTCCTCTGATGTCTCCTCTGTACCATTCTCCTAATATCTTAAAACTATGGCCCCTTGTGCCAGTCAATCCTGCCCTGGGGAAAACATTCCCAGTCTGTCCAATCTCTCTTCCTAACTGAAACTCTCCAGCCCAGGCAACATCCTGATAAATCTCCTCTGCACACTCTCCACTGGATGTGATCACCTCCATCCTAGAATGTGGATTCAGAACTGCACACATTGGCTGTTGCCTAACCAATGTTTTATTCAGTTCCTCCCTGCTCTGAAACTCCATCCTTCAGTTAATAAAGACAAGTGTCCCATATACCTCCTTCACCACTCTAACCTGCTGTGCTCGAGTTCAAAAGAAATAAACAAACATACGGCATTTGTGGAAATTCTCTGGATAAAGCATTCATACAAGAGAAAGAGGCAATTGTTTCTTACAGGAGATTAAAAATTCTTTCTCATTCAATATAAAGATGCAGTTTGAGGTAAAGTTGAGGTTTAGAAATGAAAGTTGGTCATATGAATCTGCAACAGAGAGATCATCTGGAGCTGTCTGGAAAGGGGCTAGGGTATCTGCTTTAGATTAGATTAGATTACTTGCAGTGTGGAAACAGGCCCTTCAGCCCAATAAGCCCAACCCACCCAGACCCATTCCCCTACATTTACCCTATTCACCTAACACTATGGGCAATTTAGCATGGCCAATTCACCTGACCTGCACATTTTTGGACTGTGGGAGGAAACCGGAGCACCCGGAGGAAACCCACGCAGACACGGGGAGAACGTGCAAACTCCACACAGTCAGTCACCTGAGGCGGGAATTGAACCTGGGTCTCTCGCGCTGTGAGGCAAATCCCTAGAGTGAAATGATCAGCTCCACATCTGCTGAGTGGAAGGTGATTAACCTGTCACTCTATCCAGTGCACGTCCTCAGGAATATTAAGTATTGTAGGGGTCTATCCACCACTCCATAATGGTCTGGTATGGAGCGGTACCATCCCAAACCTCTTTTCCAAGGACCACACTGGCTGAGGTGCTTCAAGTCCTGCCATTCAACCATAAAATGTAGGACAGAAGTAGGCCATTCAGCCCATCAAGTCTGCTTTAAGATTCAATGAGACCATGGCTGTTCTCATCTCTACTTTCCTACCTTTTCCCCGTAACCCCCAATTACTTTCCTGAGTAACACTCTCTCTGTCTCAGCCTTGAATATAACTAATTAGATTAGATTAGATGCCCTACAGTGTGGAAACAGGCCCTTTGGCCCAACAACTCCACACCAACCCTCCGAAGAGTAACCCACCCAGACCCATTTCCCTCTGACTAATGCACCTAACACAACGGGCAACTTAACATGGCCGATCCACCCTAACCTGCACATCTTTGTGACTGTGGGAGGAAACTGGATGACCCGGAGGAAACCCACGCAGACACGGAGAGAATGTGCAAACTCCACACAGACAGTTGCCTGAGGCTGGAATCGAATCTGGGACCCTGGTGCTGTGAGGCAGTAGTGCTAACCACTGAGCCACCATGCTGCCCTGCCTCAACAGCCCTCTGTGATAAAAATCTTCAGATTCATTCCATTTTGAGAGAAAAAATTCCTCCCCATCTCTGCCTTAAATGGGTGACTTCTTATTCTGAGATGATACTCCCGGTCCTACACTCTCCCACACAAAGAAAAACAACCTCTCCATATCAACTCTGTCAAATCACTTAAGAATCTTGGATGTTCCAATAAGGTTGGAACATTCTTCTAGAGTCCAGTGAGTACAGTTCCAGCCTATCCAACCTCTCCTCATAAGACAGTTCCTCCATTCCTGTGAACCTTCTCTGGACTGCCTCCAATGTCGGAATATCTTCCCTTAGACAAGGGCCTAACCCTGTTCAGAGTATCCCAGCTGTGGTCTGACTACTGCCTGTATAGTTTTAGCAAAACTTCCTCACTTTTATACTCCATTTCCTTTGAAATTAAAATCAATAATTGTGATTCACACACGAGACTCCCAAATCCCTCTGTGCTGCAGCTTTCTGCAGTCTTTCTCCATTTAAATAAGATTCAGCTCCTCTGTTCTTCCCACCAAAGTCCATAACCTTACCTTTTCCTACACTATATTCCATTTGTCAAATTTGTGCCCATTCGCCTAAGCTTTCTAAATCCCTCGGATAACTCCTTATGTCACCTTCACCCATTGCCTCCCCACCCATTTCTATCTCATCTGTAAACCTGGTGATTACTTTCCTCACACATTGTTAATATACCCAAAAGGTCCCCGATCTATGAACATCTACCTTACAAATGCTCGTAATAGAACATAGAACATTACAGTGCAGTACAGACCCTTCAGGGCTCGATGTTGCGTTGACCTGTGGAACCAACCTGAAACCCATCTCCATTATTCTATTCTTGTCCATATACCTGTGAAAGCAATCCCATACAAGGATGCAATTTAATGATCCAACATTTCCTGTCTTCCATTATCCTGCAAACAGGATGGACTGCCTTGTACAGGATATAACTGTGGGCTGAGCACTGACCCCTGGGGCACTCCACTAGTTACAGGTTGCCATTTTGAAAATGCTCCCCTTATCCCAATTCTCTGACTTCTATTAGTGTGATGTTTCCATGTATCTGCTGCCCTTTTCCTTCGAGATGGACACGGTCATGGTTTGAGAAGAAGCCTTGAAGATCTACAGTACAGCCCACTCCCCAGCTATGTAACTGCCCCTTTTCTTGTTCCTCAGCTCATTGTCTGCACGGCCTCATTTGATAGGAGAAAGTGAGGTCTGCAGATGCTGGAGATCAGAGGCTAGATTAGAGTGGTGCTGGAAAAGCACGGCAGATCAGGCAGCATCCGAGGAGCAGGACAGTTGACATTTCGAGCATAAGCCCTTCATCAGGAATGTGGGGCCACGGGGGGGGAGGGGGGGGGCGGAGGGAGCTGAGCAATAAATGGGAGGGGTTGGGGCTGGGGAAGGTAGCTAGGCATATGAAAGGTAGATGAAGGTTGGGGTGATGGTGATAGGTCAAGAGGAGGGTGGAGCAGATAGGTAGGAAGGAAGATGGATAGATGGGACAGTTCAAGAGGGTGGTGCCAAGTTGGAGGGTTGGGAATAGGACAAGGTGGGAGGAGAGGAGATGTGGAAACTGGCAAAATCCACATTGATCCTATGTGGTTGGAGGGTCCCAAGGCAGAAGGTAATGTGTTCTTTCTCCAGGCTAGGATTTGGCAACAGAGGAGGCCCAGGACCTGCATGTCCTTGGCGGAGTGGGAGGGGGAGCTGAAGTGTTCGGCCATGGGGCGGTGGGGTTGGTTGGTGTGGGTGTCTCAGAGATGCTCTCTGAAACTTTCCGCAAGTTGGCGTCCTGTCTCCCCAATGTAGAGGAGATCACATTGAGAATAACGGATATAGTAAATGACATTTGTAGAAGTACAGGTAAATTTCTGATGGATTTGGATGGGTCCTTTGGGGCCTTGGATGGAAGTAAGGGGGAAGTATGGGCACAGGTTTTGCAATTCCTGCGGTGGCAGGGGAGGGGGTGTGAGGGCTGGTGGGTGACACGGGCCTAACAAGGGAGTCGCAGTGGGAATGGTCTCTGCGGAACACAGATAAGGGTGGGGAGTGAAATATATCTCTGGTGGTGGGGTCCGTTTGTAGGTGGCTGAAATGGCAGAGGATGATGCGATGTATGTGGAGGTTGGTAGAGTGGAAGGTGAGGACTGGGGGAGTTCTGTCCTTGTTGTGGGGTTCAAGGGCAGAGGTGCAGGAAGTGGAGGAGATGTGCTGGAGGGGACATCAACCACGTGGGAGGGGAAATTATGGCCCTTGGAATAGGAGGCCATCTGGGATGGTCTGGAGTGGAATTGGTCCTCCTGAGAGCAGATGTGGCAGAGGCAGAGGAATTGGGAGTAAGGGATAATGATTTGACAGGAGGCAGGGTGGGAGGAGGTGTAGTCCAGGTACCTCGAAACGTCAACTCTCCTGCTCCTCGGATGCTGCCTGACCGGATATGCTTTTCCAGCACCACACCTTTTGACTGTGGCCTCATTTGTTGACCATTTCAGCACATCATCCCTCCTCACAGCTGCCTTAGTCTCCTCCAAACTCCCTCCTCTGTTATTCCACCCCACCCATTCCATCTGAAAACCCTGAAAGCAAGAACACTGAGCTCCCTCTCTCAGCCACATTCCTAGCATCAGGGCAATATTGATGAGAAGTGCCCTCAGTTTGGTTGCTTTATTTGATGAACTCTGGACTGTGAAGTCAGAAACCCATGCCCCAGCAAACACGTAGTCTGTTGCCTAATTTATTTCCTCTCCTTTTCCAGACTCATTCACTAACTTGCTGCCTTCATTTCTGTTTCAGATTTCACCTGAACTGAACTGAACCCTGGGTTGCCAAACCCCTGCCTCTCACTATCTGTGAACTGCCTCCAGAGCCAGTCCAGTTAAACCCCGACAGCAGGTCAGGAGCAGGAAGGTAATAAAGGTCACCCTCAGTGATATCCTCACTCACCTGGAGGCAGCCAAGACGATGTTGGAGAGTCACTGGATTGGATGATGGTGTACTCAGATCTTGCAGCCTCTGCTCAGTGGTCTTCAAGACAACAGTGAGATCAGTCAGAGCTATCTCAAACTGCTGGGCCTGGCAAAGTTTGGCCTGAAGCCTGGACTCCTGCTCCTGAGAGTGAAACTGTAACTCAGTCCAGAGCCGCACCAAATGGTCAAGCTTCTCCTGAATGTCTGCTCAAGAAAAGAATTTTACACAACAGTCAGCATTTGAAAAATTTTCAATCACAAATCGCCAAATAGTTTCCAGGCATGGATTGGCCACTTATGGGGTAGAGTGAGACAGTTGGGAATTACAGAATCGATAAGACCATAAGAAACAGGAGTAGGCCATTCGGCCCCTCGAGGCTGGTCTGACATTCCTCGTGTCCACTTTCCTGTCCTTTGTGGCTGAATTGGCCTCCAGAAGTAATGAACTTATGATGGACAATAATACACTTATCGTGGAATAACAAAAGATGGACAATGATTAAAGCATGCTGGGAAATAAACCCCAGCCTTGACTAAAGTGTCAATCCACCTGCCGCAGTATGCAGACAGGCTGCAGCTGCTCACAGACAGTTTGCAAATAAATCCAAAAGCTGCAGACCCTGCAACACCCATCTGGAGTTGGACTTGAACAGGACAATGGAATATCACCCTCAGGACAATCAGGAGCAGCAAGTCATTTGCTAGACACAGAGCGGCCTGGCACCCTTATTTGGAGGTGGCTACATGCACCCAGCACCTACCATAATGGACACCCAAAGGCCACCCTGCTATCAATGTACCAACACCTGGTTGGGTCTGATTGATCAGGGTAATCGAACCTGATCAATCCAATGGCAGATCCTCAAGACCCTCTCAAAATCACACGAAGACTCAGAAGGATAAGATTCACCACAAAACCCCACTCAGGGCAGTGACTCGAGAAGAGAAGACACCCCATGACACATCCTCACAGTGACCCCACTGATGGAAATGATACACTTCTGTCAGTGTCACCAACCGCAGCTTCCACATCCAAGGGAATCCGGACTACTTTAAGTGGCCCATGAGGAGACTTGTCTGACAGATTGTAAATCACTCGCTACTCAGTGACAACATGAACATTTCATAGATTCCCAAGAACTCCCTGACAGACAGGCAAACTGAACATTCCCGACTCGCTATAACACAGACCCCTAATGACATCCCCACACCATGGATATGAGACAATGCAAAAAGATTAGTATTGACTGAGCATACTCACTCAGACTGCCAGACAGCAGTTCCTGATATACCCAATAGAGGGGGCAAAATTAAACAGGTTATAGTCCAACAGGTTTATTTGGAAGCACTGAATTAGTGGTGCTGGAAGAGCACAGCAGTTCAGGCAGTATCCGAGGAGCAGATGCTGCCTGAATTGCTGTGCTCTTCCAGCACCACTAATCCAGAATCTAGTTTCCAGCATCTGCAGTCATTGTTTTTACCTTATTTGGAAGCACTAGCTTTCAAAGCACCGTGTCTTTATCAGGTAGCTGTGGAGTAGGATCAAAGGACACAGAATAGTAACCCAACAGGGAAACTGAGAGAATTATGATGACAGTGTAGCTCAGACTCCCAGATGGTAATTCCCAATATCTCCAACAGGGGGCATGGCACAGCACAAACATGGGAACCGAGAGAATGATGGACGAAACAACTAACTCAAACAGCCAGGCTGCAATTCCACATTTCTCCAATAGGGGGGACTGACAACACACCAACAGGAGTACAGGGAGGATTTAATACAGACACCCCAGAGAGAAAGGATTCAGACCCTCTGTTTGGTGCCTGTTTGACAAATTAGATTAGATTACATTACAGTGTGGAAACAGGCCTTTCGGCCCAACAAATCCACACCGACCCGCCGAAGCGCAACCCACCCATATCCCTAACCTAACACTACGGGCAATTTAGCATGGCCAATTCACCTGACCTGCACATCTTTGGACTGTGGGAGGAAACCGGAGCACCCGGAGGAAACCCACGCAGACACGGGGAGAATGTGCAAACTCCACACAGTCAGTCGCCTGAGGCGCTGATTCAGTGATCCAAGTGATGAAACAGCTCCTGACAGCCAGACAAGACAAGGTGTAACTGTTTCTGATATATCAAAACTCACATGCATCTTACACCTCTTCCAAATCTATTTCTGGATAGGATTTAACCAAGCTATTTTCTCCACAATGGATATAGTCTCCAAATCAGATTCCTACCTCCCCTTTGCTTTCACCCTCATTTCTATTACCTACGTTTAAAGTGGTCTCTGTCTGACAGGTCAGCTCCATTTTCACTTTTATTTAAAATGATTGATCTCTTGCAGTCCTCTGCATAATCACTCGTCTCTGAAACACTGGTCTTCATGACCACTGTATCTCAGGTTCTTCTTCCTAACCACATCATGGTCAGGGCGTTTAAACACTCCTAACCCCTACCATGAGAAACAGAGGTTGGAGCATAACAGGCCTCTGAACCCAACCTCACTTGCCACTTGGGATTCATATAATCATGTTTCATTATTGTTTAAAAAAAGTGGGGGAGGGTTCAGGGTATATACATCTCATTGTGTCAAAACTGTCCAGTTATCAAACAAAGATAACAACAGAAACAACCTCAATCTCTCTCCAGGATAACCATGTCACTGCAGGTCTGCAGGAAAGAGATATTTCATCAGGATCACCATCATTGGGAACAACATCCACAAAACATCAAGCAAATCAGGATGCAAAGAACCAAGATCAAAGAAAATTACAGGAACAGGCCCTTCGGCCCTCCAAGCCTGTGCCGATCCAGATCCTCTATCTAAACCTGTCACCTATTTTCTAAGGATCTGTATCCTTCTGCTCCCTGCCCATTTATGTATCTGTCTAGATACATCTTAAATGACACTATTATTCCCACCCCTACCACCTCCACTGACAATGCATTCCAGGCCCCCACCATCCTCTGCATAAAGAACTTTCCACATATATCTCCCCTAAACTTTTCTCCTCTCACCTTGGACTCATGACACGTAGTAATTATATCCCCTATTCTGGGAAAAAGCTTCTTACTATCCACCCTGTCTGTACCTCTCATGATTTTGTAGGCCTCAATCAGGTCCCCCCTCAACCTCCGTCTTTCTAATGAAAATAATCCTAATCTACTCAACCTCTCCTCATAGCTGGTGCCCTCCATACCAGGCAACATCCTGGTGAACCTCCTCTGCACCCTCTCCAAAGCACCGACATCCTTTTATTAATGGGACTACCAGAACTGTACGCAGTATTCCAAATGTGGCCAAACCAAAGTCTTATGCAATTGTAACATGACCTGCCAGCTCTTGTTCTCAATACCCCGTCTGATGAAGGAAAGCATGCCGTATGCCTTCTTGATCACTCTACTGACCTGCATTGCCACCTTCAGGGAACAATGGACCCGAACACCCAGATCTCTCTGTACATCAATTTTCCTCAGGACATTTCCATTTACTGTATAGTTTGCTCTTGAATTGGATCTTCCAAAACACATCACCTCGCATTTGGCCAGATTGAACCCCAGCTGCTGTTTCTCTGTCCAGCTCTGCAATCTATCTGTATTCTGCTGTAGTCTCTGACAGTCCCCTTCCCAATCTGCTACTCCACCAACCTTAGTGTCATTTGCAAACTTGCTAATCAGACCACTTATCGCCTCATCCAAATCATTTATGTCTATCACAAACAATAGGGGTCCCAGCACGGATCCCTGTGGGACATCGCTGGTCACAGGTCCCCATTTGGAGAAGGTCCCTTCCACTCCTACTCTCTGTCTCCTGCTGTCCAGCCAGTTCTCTATCCATCTCGCTAGAATACCCTGGACCCCACATGACTTCACCTTCTACATCAACCTACCATGGGGAACCTTATTAAACACCTTACTGAAGTCCATGTATATGACATCTATAGCCCCTCCCTCATCAATCAACTCTGTCACTTCCTTGAAGAATTCTATTAAGTTGGTAAGACATCACCTTCCCTGCACATAACCATGTTGTCTATCACTGAGAAGCCCATTTTCTCCCAAATGGGAATAGATTCTATCCCTCAGTATTTTCTCCAGCAGCTTCCCTACCACTGATGTCAGGCTCACTGGTCTGTAATTACCTGGATTATCCCTGCTACCCTGCTTAAACAAGGGACAACATTAGCAATTCTCCAGTCCCCTGGGACCTCCCCCATGTTCAAGGATGCTGCAAAGATTTCTGTAAAGGCCCCATGTATTTCCTGTCTCGCTTCCCTCAGTAACCTGGGATAGATCCCATCCGGAGCTGGGGACTTGTCCACCTTAATGCCTTTTAGAATACCCAACACTTCCTCCTCCCTTATGCCGATTTGCCCTAGAGTAATCAAACATCTATCTCTGACCTCAGCATCAGTCATGTCCCTCTCCTCAGTGAATACCGATATAAAGGACTCATTAAGAATCTCACCCATTTTCTCTGATTCCACATATAACTTTCTTCCTTTGTCCTTGAGTGGGCCAATCCTTTCCCTAGTTACTCTCTTGCTCCTTATATACAAACAAAAGGCTTTGGGATTCTCCTTAACCCTGCCAGACAATGACCATCGCCAATCAGAGACATTCTAAACACCGCCTTTGACATTCAACGGTATTACCATCACTGTCAACATCCTGGGGGTTACCAGTGACCAGACACTCAGTTGGACTCACCACATAAACACAATTGCTACAAGAGCAGGTCAGAGGCTGGGAATACTGCAGTGAGTAACTCACCTCCTGACTCCCCAAAGCCTGTCCACCATCTACAAAGGACAAGTCAGGAGTGTGATGGAATACTCCCCACTTGCCTGGATGGGTGCAGCCCCAACAACACAAGAAGCTTGACACCATCCAGGACAAAGCAACCCACTTGACTGGCATCATATCGACAAACACCCACTCCCCCCACCACTGATGCTCAGTAGCAGCAGTGTGTACCATCTACAAGATGCACTGCAGAAAATCACTAAAGATCCTTAGACAACACCTTCCAAACCCACGACCAAATTTGGCTACAGTACATTCACTTCCTCCTCCAAGTCTTTAACATATACTGTAAACAGTTGCAGTCCCAACACTGATCCCATGGAACCGCACTGGTCACAGCTCACCAACCTGAAAAGGAACCCGACATCCCACTTGCTGTTTCCTGGCAATTTGCCAATTCCTTATCCATGCCACTATACTGCCTCCACACCATGGGCTCTTATCATATGACTTATCCATGGTAACACATCTACTGGTTCACTCTATCCACTCTGGTTGAAACTTCCTCAAATATTCTAATAAATTAGTCAGATACAATTTCCCTTTCATGAAGTCCTGCTGACTCTGCATGATTAGATTATGATTTTCCGAATGTCCTGCTATTACTTATGTCATAATTGATTCCAATTCTTTTCCAACAATAGATATTTGGCCAGTTGGCCAATAGTTACCCGTCTTAAATTACCCCATAGTGTTAGGGATGTGCAGGTTAGGGTGAGTTGGCCGTGTTAAATTATCCCATAGTGTTCAGGGATGGGCAGGTTAGGTTGGTTCACCATGGGTATGCAGGGGTAGAGCTGGTGGGTCTGGATGGGATACTCTTTGGAGGGTCAGTGTGGACATGATGGGCTGAAAGGCCTGTTTCCAAACTGTAGGGATTCTATCTGTCCAGGTGCATCGTGAATGCTGCTATTGTGTGTCTGCTTCCACCACCTCCTCAGGCAGTAGGTTCCAGGCACTCACTGCCCTCTGTGTGTGAAAAACCTGCCTCACACATCTCTTTGAAACAGCATCCTCCCCCCGCCCCACCCCACACACACACCTTGAACCTGTGTCCCCTAGTAATTGAACCCTCCACCCTGGGGAAAACGCCTCATACTTTCCACTCTATCCATGCCTTTCACAATCTTATAAACTTCTGTCAGGTCGCCCCACAACCTCCTGCGTTCCAGTGAAAACAAACTCAGTGTATCCAACCTTTCTCCTGAGCTAAAATCCCCCAGACCAGGCAACATCCTGGTAAACCTTTTCTGTACCCTCACCAAAGTATCCACATCCTTCTGGTAGTGTGGTGACCAGAACTGTACACCGTATTCCAAGTGCGGCCTAACTGAAGCTGTGTAAAGCAACAGTGTAGCTTGTCTATCCTTTTACTCAGTGCCCCTTCCAATGAAGGCAAGCGTGCCATAGGCCTTTCTTACTCCCTTATCTACCTGTGCTACCACCTTCAGTGATCTGTGGGCCTGCACACCATGATCCCTCTGCATGTCGATACTCCTAAGAGTTCTGCCATTCACTGTATAATTTCTTCCAGTACTTGACTTACCAAAATATACCACCTAATCCTGCACCTATTTTCTATGTTTCTGTGTGTCTGTCCATTCGGCCTCTCTCTCTCTTTCGGTCTCCCACCTCTCTCTGTCCTGATGATGCTCTCCTGCAAATTGCTGAACTCAGACCCTTTTGCTCCTCTGGACTTTAGGTCCTATTGTGTTCTCTGTCCTTACCCTCTGTCATGTTTTCAGCCACTTCCCCTATGTTGTCCTCCTCAGACCCTCCTTCAGCACCCTATCCCCTTCCATCCTCGTCCTCCCTTTGCTCCTCAGTGACAGAGTGTTTGTGTTGTTAACTTGCCTCTGTTCCTGGCATCAGTTGATGGGCACTGGTTGTTTGCCAGCAGCTCCTTCCTCTGGGCAGTGACATTATCCAGAGCTCTCCGCAAACTGCCCAGCTTCTCAAAGATCAGTCGGTTTTCCTCGATCTGTTCTTGGATTCTCTCAGAGACACTGGGTATTCCTGGTGGATTCCACATTCGGTCCTGGACCTTCTGCAGCGAATCAGAAAGTACAGCCACCTGCTCCAAGAACTGGAAAAACAATCAATCAATCAATCAATCAGGGTTACTGTAGGCAACAGAGAAATGTCAGGAACAGAGAGTTCACAACTGATCCCTCCCAAGGTAAGATTCCTCAAGGAGGTCCATCCCTTATGAGGATTGATTCCTCAAAGAGGTTGATCCCTTGAGATTTTATTCTATCAAGGAAGTGGATCCCTCAGGAGGATTATCCTGAGGGAGGTGGATCCTTCCAGGAGGTAGATCCATTGAGGAGGTAGATTTCTCAGGAGGTGGATCCCTCAGGAGGATGCTCCCTCACTCTCCTCCCAGCCCCAGAACCAGCTCATCCCAGGCCCTGAGGATGGACCGAGGAGTCGCTCTTCGTTTTGGGAGATGGTTTGATATAGGATTCTGGGTAATCCAAGATGGAGGACAGGAAAAATCTCTGGCTGTAAGAGCTGCTCCTTTTTTTGAGGTATTTTAGGTGATTTCCTTGAATCCCAGAAGCAGCAATTCCTATTTTATTTGCTGTTGCATTGTTTTGGAACTTTGGGAAAAAAAGTCAAAACAACAGCAGTTTAAAAGGGAGAAGAGCAGACAAAGGAAGCACATGGTGAGGACAGTGCAGGGGGAGAGAGAGAGAGAACCTGCACAGTTACTGCCTTTGCTGTTTGAATTCGTGTATCGCTGGACATCGGAGTGCATCTGGGAAAATTAACAACCAGTGAATATCACAACTAATCTTGGAGGAACTGTTGGGCGAAGTTCACAGCACAGAATCAGATAAGTTAATTGTTGTTTTAAGTCTGTCCAAGAGAAAGGCTGCAGTAGTGAGTATAGTGGATTCTTTCTTGATTATATGTTTTTGGAGATAAGTCTCTTGATTAAACTTAAAATATAAGCCATAGCTATTAATTTAACCTGGGGCTGTGTTTGTAGAGGAATAAGATGGTGTTATTTTCTGGGTCTGTAGATTGTGAAGGAGCAAAAATGGCCTTTGCAGTGATATGCACTTCTTGCCAGATGTGGGAGTTTAAAGAGAGTTTAAGGGTTACTGCGGATTATATCTGTCATAAATGCTGTTGGTTGCGAATCTTATCAGATCGAGTGGATCGGTTGGAGAGACAGATAGAAGCGATGAGGAATTTGCAACAGCAACAGTATGTGATGGATGGCAGTTATAGGAAGGGGGGAAAGTCTCAGGTACAGTCACATAGATGGGTTAACTCCAGGAAGGGTAAGAGGGGTAGGCGATGGAAATGTGTTGCTGGAAAAGCGCAGCAGGTCAGGCAGCATCTAGGGAACAGGAGAATCGACGTTTCGGGCATTAGCCCTTCTTTTACGTCGATTCTCCTGTTCCCTAGATGCTGCCTGACCTGCTGCGCTTTTCCAGCAACACATTTCCATCTCTGATCTCCAGCATCTGCAGACCTCACTTTCTCCTAAGAGGGGTAGGCAGCTAGTGCAGGAGTCTTTTGTGGATATACCCATTTCAAACAGGTATGCTGTTTTGGAAAATGTAGAGGGTGATGGATTCTCAGGGGAACGTAGCACGAACAGCCAAGTTTCTGGTATTGAGACTGGCTCTAATGCAATGAGGGGTACGTCGGCTTCCAAGAGACCAATTGTGTTAGGGGATTCTGTAGTCAGAGGTACAGACAGACGTTTCTGTGGCCAGCAGAGAAAAAGCAGAATGGTGTGTTGTTTCCCTGGTGCCAGGATCAAGGATGTCTCAGAAAGGGTGCAGAATGTTCTCACGGGGGAGAGGGGCCAGCAGGAGGTCATTGTCCACATTGGAACCAACGATATTGGAAGGGAAAAGGTTGAGACTTTGAAGGGAGATTACAGAGAGTTAGGCAGGAATTTAAAAAGGAGGTCCTCAAGGGTAGTAATATCTGGATTACTCCCAGTGCTATGAGCTAGTGAGGGCAGGAATAGGAGGATAGAGCAGATGAATGCATGGCTCAGGAGGTGGTGTATGGGAGAAGGATTCTCATTTTTGGATCATTGGAATCTCTTTTGGGGGAGAAGTGACCTGTACAAGAAGGACAGATTGCACCTAAATTGAAAGGGGACTAATATCCTGGCAGGGAGATTTGCTAGAACTGCTTGGGAGGATTTAAACTAGTAAGGTGGGGGGGGGGGGGGGGGGTGGGACCCAGGGAGATAGTGAGGAAAGAGATCGATCTGAGACGGGTACAGCTGAGAACAGAAGTGAGTCAAACAGTCAGGGCAGGCAGGGACAAGGTAGGTCTAATAAATTAAACTGCATTTATTTCAATGCAAGGGGCCCAACAGGGAAGGCAGATGAACTCAGGACATGGTTAGGAACATGGGACTGGGATATCATAGCAATTATAGAAACATGGCTGAGGGATGGGCAGGACTGGCAGCTTAATGTTCCAGGATAGAAATGCTACAGGAAGGATAGAAAGGGAGGCAAGAGAGGAGGGGGAGTGGCATTTTTGATAAGGGATAGCATTACAGCTGTGCTGAGGGAGGATATTCCCAGAAATACATCCAGGGAAGTTACTTGGGTGGAGCTAAGAAATAAGAAAGGGATGATCACCTTATTGGGATTGTGTTATAGACCCCCCCCCAATAGTTAGAGGGAAATTGAGAAATAAGCTTGTAAGGAGATCTCAGCTATCTGTAAGAATAATAGGGTAGTTATGGTTGGGGATTTTAACTTTCCAAACATCGACTGGGACTGCCATAGTGTTAAAGATTTAGATGGAGAGGAATTTCTTAAGTGCATACAAGACAATTTTCTGATTCAGTATGTGGATGTACCTACTAGAGAAGGTGCAAAACTTGACCTACGTTTGGGAAATAAGGCAGGGCAGGTGACTGAGGTGTCAGTGGGGGAGCACTTTGGGGCCAGCGACCATAATTCTATTCGTTTTAAATTAGTGATGGAAAAGGATAGACCAGATCTAAAAGTTGAAGTTCTAAATTGGAGAAAGGCCAATTTCGATGGTATTAGGCAAGAACTTTCGAAAGCTGATTGGGGGGCAGATGTTCGCAGGTAAACGGACGGCTGGAAAATGGGAAGACTTCAGAAAAGAGATAACAAGAATCCAGAGAAAGTATATTCCTGTCAGAGTGAAAGGGAAGGCTGGTAGGTACAGGGAATGCTGGATGACTAAAGAAATTGAGGGTTTGGTTAAGAAAAAGAAGGAAGCATATGTCAGGATAGGTCGAGTGAATCCTTAAAAGAGTATAAAGGAAGTAGGAGTATACTTAAGAGGGAAATCAGGAGGGCAAAAAGGGGACATGAGATAGCTTTGGCAAATACAGTTAAGGAGAATCCAAAGAATTTTTTACAAATATATTAAGGAGAAAAGCGTAACGAGGGAGAGAATAGGGCCCCTCAAAGATCAGCAAGGCAGCCTTTGTGTGGAGCCACAGAAAATGGGGGAGGTACTAAATGAATATTTTGCATCAGTATTTACTGTGGAAAAGGATATGGAAGATATACATTGTAGGGAAATAGATGGTGACAGCTTGCAAAATGTCCAGATTACAGAGGAGGAAGTGCTGGATGTCTTGAAATGCATAAAAGTGGATAAATCCCCAGGACCTGATCAGGTGTACCCGAGAACTCTGTGGGAAGCTAGGGAAGTGATTGCTGGGCATCTTGCTGAGATATTTGTATCATCGATAGTCACAGGTGAGGTGCCGGAAGACTGGAGGTTGGCAAACGTGGTGCCACTGTTTAAGAAGGGTAAGGACAAGCCAGGGAACTATAGACCGGTGAGTCTGACCTCGGTGGTGGGCAGGTTGTTGGAAGTAATCCTGAGGGACAGGATGTACATGTATTTGGAAAGGCAAGGACTGATTCGGGATAGTCAACATGGCTTTGTGCGTGGAAAATCATGTCTCACAAACTTGATTGAGTTTTTTTGAAGAAGTAACAAAGAGGATTGATGAGGGCAGAGCAGTAGATGTGATCTATATGGGCTTCAGTAAGGCGTTCGACCAGGTTCCCCATGGGAGACTGATTAGCAAGGTTAGATCTCATGGAATACAGGGAGAACTAGCCATTTGGATACAGAACTGGCTCAAAGATAGAAGACAGAGGGTGGTGGTGGAGGGTTGTTTTTCAGACTGGAGGCCTGTGACCAGTGGATTGCCAAAAGGATCGGTGCTGGGCCCTCTACTTTTTGTCATTTACATAAATGATTTGGATGCGAGCATAAGAGGTACAGTTATTAAGTTTGCAGATGAGACCAAAATTGGAGGTGTAGTGGACAGTGAAGAAGGTTACCTCAGATTACAACAGGATCTGGACCAGATGGGCCAATGGGCTGAGAAGTGGCAGATGGAGTTTAATTCAGATAAATGCGAGGTGCTGCATTTTGGGAAAGCAAATCTTAGCAGGACTTATACACTTAATGGTAAGATCCTAGGGAGTGTTGCTGAACAACGAGACCTTGGAGTGCAGGTTCATAGCTCCTTGAAAGTGGAGTCGCAGGTAGATAAGATAGTGAAGAAGGCGTTTGGTATGCTTTCCTTTATTGGTCAGAGTATTGAGTACAGGAGTTGGGAGGTCATGTTGCGGCTGTACAGGACATTGGTTAGGCCACTGTTGGAATATTGCGTACAATTCTGGTTTCCTTCCTATCGGAAAGATGTTGTGAAACTTGAAAGGGTTCAGAAAAGATTTACAAGGATGTTGCCAGGGTTGGAGGATCTGAGCTACAGGGAGAGGCTGAACAGGATGGGGCTGTTTTCCCTGGAGCATCAGAGGCTGAGAGGTGACCTTATAGAGGTTTACAAAATTATGAGGGGCACGGATAGGATAAATAGACAAAGTCTTTTCCCAGGGGTCAGGGAGTCCAGACCTAGAGGGCATAGGTTTAGGGTGAGAGGGAAAGATATAAAAGAGACCTAAGGGGCAACTTTTTCACATAGAGGATGGTACGTGTATGGAATGAGCTGCCAGAGGAAGTGGTGGAGGCTGGTACAATTGCAACATTTAAGAGGCATTTGGATGGGTATATGAATAGGAAGGGTTTGGAGGGATATGGGCCGTGTGCTGGCAGGTGGGACTAGATTGGGTTGGGATATCTGGTCAGCATGGACAAGTTGGACCGAAGGATCTGTTTGCATGCTGTACATCTCTATGACTCTACGACTCTATACGGAGATACCTGCAGATACTGGCGGAAGGTCTTCTCCAGTGAGATCACTGCCTCTTGCAGTTGGTGCTGTAGAAGGTGATAATCCTCCTGGAGCCTGATTGCTGTCTTACTGAAATACAGGCCATCAGCAGCATTGAGTAGGACCAACTGGGAACTGACAGAGATCAGCTCAGCGCACACGGGCTCCAGTTCCTCCAGAGACCCTTGGAGTTGCTGCATAAAGGGGCAGAACCATCAGAAACTGTGATGTGGAGGAGCTAGTGTTGGACTGGGGTGGACAAAGTTACAAATCACACAACGTCAGGTTAGAGTTCAACAGGTTTATTTGGAAGCACTAGCTTTCAGAGCGCTGCTCCTTCATCAGATAACGAGTGGGGCAGGGTCATAAGACACAGAATTTATAGCAAAAGATCACAGTGTCACGCCATTAAAATGATATATTGAACAAACCTAGCTTGCTATTAAGTCTTTCATCTTTTAAAATGTGTTGCAGGTTTCAGTTCATTACTATGTAGATTAGATTACCTATAGTGTAGAAACAGGCCCTTCAGCCCAACCAGTCCACACCGATCCTCCGAAGAGTAATCCACCCAGACCCATTGCCCTCTGACTAATGTACCTAACACTATGGGCAATTTAGCATGGCCAATTCACCTGACCTGCACATCTTTGGACTGTGGGAGGAAACTGGAGCATCCAGAGGAAACCCACGCAGAAACAGGGAGAATGTGCAAACTCCACACAGTTGCCCGAAGCTGGAATTGAACCTGGGACCCTGGTGCTGTGACACAGCAGTGCTAACCACTGAGGCACCGTGCCACCACTTTTAAGTCTTATTCCCGAGATAACAAAGTTTCATTTAAAAAAGTGACATCTTAGCTCAGAAAATGTATTAAAGGTGTGAGGTTAGAGTCTGTCTGTATCCCAATCTTGAGTCAGACTGGTTCCATTTCCAAAGTAGGAATTTATAAAATGTTATATAGATTGACTGCCTGCAGACTGTGTGCTTTTTGAGCAAAAATACAATGTGTCTGCAAATGCAAATTCATCCCACACTCACTGCTGTACACACCCACTGCTGTACACACTCACTGCTGTACACACCCACTGCTGTACACACTCTCACTCACTCATTGCTGTACACACCCACTGCTATACACACTCTCACTCACTCATTGCTGTACACACCCACTGCTATACACACTCGCACTCACTCATTGCCATACACACCCACTGCTATACACACTCACTCACTGCTGTACACACTCACTGTTGTACACACCCACTGCTATACACACTCTCACTCACTCATTGCTATACACACCCACTGCAATAAACACTCTCACTCACTCATTGCTGTACACACTCACTGCTATACATAGAACATAGAACAATACAGCACAGAACAGGCCCTTCGTCCCACGATGTTGTGCCGAACATTTGTCCTAGCTTAAGCACCCATCCATGTACCTATCCAATTGCCGCTTAAAGGTCACCAATGATTCTGACTCTGCCACTCCCACAGGCAGTGCATTCCATGCCCCCACCACTCTCTGGGTAAAGAACCCACCCCTGACATCTCCCCTATACCTTCCACCCTTCACCTTAAATTTATGTCCCCTTGTAACACTCTGTTGTACCCGAGAAAAAGTTTCTGACTGTCTACTCTATCTATTCCTCTGATCATCTTATAAACCTCTATCAAGTCACCCCTCATCCTTCGCCGTTCCAACGAGAAAAGGCCTAGCACTCTCAACCTATCCTCGTACGACCTATTCTCCATTCCAGGCAACATCCTGGTAAATCTTCTCTGCACCCTCTCCAAAGCTTCCACATCTTTCCTAAAGTGAGGCGACCAGAACTGCACACAGTACTCCAAATGTGGCCTAACCAAGGTCCTGTACAGTTGCAACATCACTTCACGACTCTTGAATTCAATCCCTCTGCTAATGAACGCTAATACACCATAGGCCTTCTTACAAGCTTTATCCACCTGCGTGGCAACTTTCAAAGATCTATGAACATAGACCCCAAGATCCCTCTGTTCCTCCACCTGACTAAGAACCCTACCGTTAACCCTGTATTCCGCATTCTTATTTGTCCTTCCAAAATGGACAACCTCACACTTGACAGGGTTGAACTCCATCTGCCACTCCTCAGCCCAGCTCTGCATCATATCCAAGTCTCTTTACAGCCGACAACAGCCCTCCTCACTATCCACAACTCCACCAATCTTCGTATCATCTGCAAATTTACTGACCCACCCTTCGACTCCCTCAACCAAGTCATTAATAAAAATTACGAACAGCAGAGGACCCAGAACTGATCCCTGCGGAACTCCACTTGTAACTGGGCTCCAGGCTGAATATTTACCATCTACCACCACTCTCTGACTTCGACCGGTTAGCCAGTTTTCTATCCAATTGGCCAAATTTCCCTCTATCCCATGCCTCCTGACTTTCCGCATAAGTCTACCATGGGGAACCTTATCAAATGCCTTACTAAAATCCATGTATACTACATCCACTGCTCTACCCTCATCCACATGCTTGGTCACCTCCTCAAAGAATTCAATCAGACTTGTAAGGCAAGACCTACCCTTCACAAATCCGTGCTGGCTGTCCCTAATCAAGCAGTGTCTTTCCAGATACTCATAAATCCTATCCCTCAGTACCTTTTCCATTACTTTACCTACCACCGAAGTAAGACTAACTGGCCTGTAATTCCCGGGGTTATCCCTAGTCCCTTTTTTGAACAGGGGCACAACATTCGCCACTCTCCAGTCCCCTGGTACCACCCCCGTTGACAGTGAAGACAAAAAGATCATTGCCAACGGTACTGCAATTTCCTCTCTTGCTTCCCACATAATCCTAGGATATATCCCGTCAGGCCCAGGGGACTTGTCTATCCTCAAGTTGTTCAAAATATCCAACACATCTTCCTTCCTAACAAGTATCTCCTCTAGCTTACCAGTCCGTTTCACACTCTCCTCTTCAACAATACGGTCCCTCTCGTTCGTAAATACTGAAGAAAAGTACTCATTCAAGACCTCTCCTATCTCTTCCGACTCAATACACAGTCTCCCACTACTGTCCTTGATCGGACCTACCCTCGTTCTCGTCATTCTCATGTTTCTCACATACGCATAAAATGCCTTTGGGTTATCCTTGATCCTATCCGCCAACGATTTTTCATGCCCTCTCTTAGCTCTCCTAATCCCTTTCTTCAGGTCCCTTCTGGCTATCCTGTATCCCTCCACTGCTCTGTCTGAACCTGTTTCCTCAACCTTATGTAAGCCTCCTTCTTCCTCTTTATAAGACATTCAACCTCCCTTGTCAACCAAGGTTCCCTCACACGACCATTTCTTTCCTGCCTGACAGGTACATACATATCAAGGACACGTCGTATCTGTTCCTTGAAAAAGTTCCACATTTCCACGACATCCTTCCCTGACAGCCTATGCTCACAACTTTTGCTCCTCAGATCCTGTCTTACAGCATCGTAATTACCCTTCCCCCAATTGTAAAACCTACCCTGTTGCACGCACCTATCTCTCCATAACCAAGGTGAAAGTCACAGAATTGTGGTCACCATCACCAAAATGTTCACCCACTGACAAGCCCACCACTTGTCCCGGTTCATTACCGAGTACCAAATCCAATATGGCCTCCCCTCTGGTTGGACAATCTACATGCTGCATTAGAAAAGCTTCCTGGACACACTGCACAAACACCACCCCATCCAATCTACTTGATCTAAAGAGCTTCCAATCAATATTTGGGAAGTTGAAATCGCCCATGACTACTACCCTGTGGCTTCTGCACCTTTCCAAAATCTGTTTCCCAATCTGTTTCTCCACAACTCTGCTGCTATTGGGGGGCCTATAGTAAACACCCAACAAGGTGACTGCACCTTTCCTATTTCTGACTTCAGCCCATACTACCTCCAGAGGCAGATCCCCCTCAAACTTCCTTTCTGCAGCCGTTATACCATTTCTAATTAGCAACGCCAGCCCCCCTCCTTTTTTACCACCCTCCCTAATCTTACTGAAACATCTGTAACCAGGAACCTCCAACAACCATTCCTGTCCCTCTTCTATCCACGTTTCCGTGATGGCCACAACATCGTAGTCCCAGGTACCGATCCACGCCTTAAGTTCACCCACCTTATTTCTGATACTCCTTGCGTTGAAGTATACGCACTTGAACCCATCTCTATGTCCGCAAGTATTCCCTGTCTGTGCTACCTTCTTCACAGCCTCCCTACATTCTTGGACATCCTGACAAACAGCTAGCCTACTTGCTGGACTACAAGTCCGGATCCAATCCCCCTGCCATATACACACCCACTACTATTGACACTGTCACCCACTCATTGCTGCACACACTCACTGCTGTACATACTCACTGATGTACACACTCACTGCTATACACACTCTCACTCACTCATTCCTGTACATACTCACTGCTGTACACACATACTGCTATACACACTCACACTCACTCATTCCTGTATAAACTCGCTGCTGTACACACGCACTGCTATACACACGCACTCACTGTTATACTCACTCACTGCTATACACACGCACTCATTGCAATACACACTCACTGCTAGACACACTCACTGCTATATACACCCAGACTCACTCATTGCTGTACACACTTACTGAGATACACACTCACTGTGATACAAACTCACACATTGCTGTACACACTCATTCATTGCTGTACACACCCACTGCTATACACACTTACACTCACTCATTGCTGTACACACCCACTGCTATACACACTCACTGCTGTACACACCCACTGCTATACACACTTATAGTCACTCATTGCTGTACACACTCACTGCTGTACAGACCCACACTCACTCATTGCTGTACAAACTCACTGCTGTACACACCCACTACTATACACACTTACACTGACTCATTGCTGTACACACTCACTGCTGTACACACTCACACACACTCATTGCTGTACAAATTCACTGCTATACACACTCACACTCATTCATTGCTGTACACACCCACTGCTATACACACTCACTGCTATACACACACTTACTCATTGATGCACACACTCACTGCTGTACATACACTCACTCATTGCCGTACACACTCACTGCTATACACACTCACACTCACTCATTGCTGTACAAACTGTGTACACACAGTCACTACTATACATACACTCACTCATTGCCGTACACACTCACTGCTATACACACTCATACTCACTCATTGCTGTACACACCCACTGCTATACACACTCACTGCAATACACACCCACACTCACTCATTGCTGCACACACCCACTGCTATACAGAGTCACTGCTATACACACTCACTGTCATACACACTCATACTCACTCATTGCTGAACGTGCCTACAGCTATACACACCGACACTCACACATAACTACACACACCCATTGCTATACACACTTACACTCACTCATTGTTGTACACACTCACTGCTATACACACGCTCACTCACTCATTCCTGTACATACTCACTGCTATACACACGCACTCACTGCTATATACACACTGCTATACACACACACTCATTGCTGTACAAACTCACTGCTGTACACACTCACTCACTGCTGTACACATCCACTCCTGTACATACTCACTCATTACTGTACACACCCACTGATGAACACGCTCACTGCTATACACAATCACACTCACTCATTGCTGTACACACCCACTGCTATTCACACTGTGACTCACTCATGCCTGTACCCACCCAATGCTGTACACACTCACTGCTATACACACCCACAGTCAGTGCTGTACACACTCACTGCTATACACACTCATTGCTATACACATTCACACTCACCCATAGCTGTACACACCCAGTGCTATACACGCCCACTGCTATACACACCCACACTCACTCATTGCTGTACACACACACTGCTATACACACCCACACTCACTCATTGCTGTACACAATCACTGCGATACACCCTCACTCATAGCCATATACACTCACTGCTATACACACCCACTGTTATACACACACACATTGCTATACACACTCACACTCACTGCAATTCACACTGTCACTCACTCTTGGCTGTACCCACCCACTGCTTTACACACTCACTGCTGTACACACTCACTCATTGCTGTTCACACACCAACTGCTGTACACATTCTCACTCACTCATTGCTTTAGACACTCACTGCTATACACACTGCTATACACACTCACAGCTCTACACACCCACTGCTATACACACCCACACTCACTCATTGCTACACATACTCACTCATGGCCGTACACACCCACTGCTATACACACCCACTGCTATACACACCCACTGCTGTACACACACATTGCTGTACACACTACCTGCTGCACACACTCACACTCACTCACTGCTTTACACACTCACTGCTATACACACTCACACTCCCTCATTGCTGTACACACACTACTGTACACACACACTGCTGTATACACTCTCACTCACTCATTGCTATACACACCCACTGCCATACAAAACCACACTCACTCATTGCTGTACACACCCACTGCTATACACACCCACACTCACTCACTGCTTTACAAATTCACTGCTATACACACACTCACTCATTAGTGTACACACACCCCCACTGCTATACACACTCACACTCACTCATTGCTGTACATACTCACTGCTGTACACACTCACTGCTATACACACCCATATTCACTCACGGTTATACACACCCACTGCTATACACACCCACTGCTTTACACAACCCACATTCACTGCTATACACACCACACTCACTCAGTGCGAAACACACCCACTGCTATACACACTCTCACTCACTCACTGCTGTACACACCCACTGTTATACACACCCACTGCTGTACACACTCACACTCATTCATTGCTATACACACCCACTGCTGTACACACTCTCACTCACTCATTGCTGTACATACTCACTGCTGTACACACCCACTGCTGTACACACTCACTCATTGCTGTACACACCCACACTCACTCATTGCGGTACACACCCACTGCTGTACACACTCACTGCTATACACACTCACTGCTGTACACACTCACTGCTGTACACACTCACACTCACTCATTGCTGTACACACCCACTGCTGTGCACACGCACTGCTATACACACCCACACTCACTCATTGCTATACACACTCACTGCTATACACACTCAAACTCACTCATTGCTGTACACACCCACTGCTGTGCACACCCACTGCTATACACACTCACACTCACTCATTGCTGTACACACCCACTGCTGTGCACACCCACTGCTATACACAACCACACTCACTCATTGCTATACACACTCATTGCTGTACACATTCACACTCACTCATTGCTGTACACACCCACACTCACTCATTGCGGTACACACCCACTGCTGTACACACTCACTGCTATACACACTCACTGCTGTACACACTCACTGCTATACACACTCACACTCACTCATTGCTGTACACACCCACTGCTGTGCACACCCACTGCTATACACACTCACACTCACTCATTGGTGTACACACCCACTGCTGTGCACACCCACTGCTATACACACCCACACTCACTCATTGCTATACACACTCATTGCTGTACACATTCACACTCACTCATTGCTGTACACACCCACTGCTATACACACCCACACTCACTCACTGCTTTACACACTCACTGCTACACACACTCACACTCCTTCATTGCTGTACACACACTGCTGTACACACACACTGCCATACACACTCTCACTCATTGCTATACACGCCCACAGCTGTACACACCCACACTCACTCACTGATTTACACACTCACTGCTATACACACTCTCACTCCCTCATTGCTGTACATACTCACTGCTGTACACACTCATTGCTACACACACCCAGATTCACTCGCGGTTATACACATCCACTGCTATACACACCCACTGCTTTACACACCCACATCCACTGCTATACACACCACACTCACTCACTCCGAAACACACCCACTGCTATACACACTCTCACTCACTCACTGCTATACACACCCACTGCTATACACATCCACTGGATACACACCACACTCATTCATTGCTATACACACCCACTGCTGTACACACTCTTTCTCACACATTGCTGTACAAACCCACTGCTGTACACACTGACTCACTGCTGTACACACCCACTGTAGTACACACTCACTCATTGCTGTACACACCCACACTCACTCATTGCTGTACACACCCACTGCTATTCACACTGTGACTCACTCATGCCTGTACCCACCCAATGCTGTACACACCTACTGCTATACACACCCACACTCACTCAGTGCTGTACACACTCACTGCTATACACACTCACACTCACTCATTACTGTTCACACCCACTGCTGCACACACCGACACTCATTCACTATTGTACACACCCACTGCTGCACACACTCACTCATTGCTGTACATGCCCACACTCACTCAGTGCTGTACACACTCACTGTTATACACACTCATTGCTATACACATTCACACTCACTCATTGCTGTACACACCCAGTGCTATATACGCTCACTGCTATACACACCCACACTCACTCATTGCTGTACACACGCACTGCTATACACACCCACTGCTATACACACCCACACTCACACATTGCTATACACACCCACACTCACTCATTGCAGTATACATCCACTGCTATACACACTCACTGGATACACACCACACTCATTCATTGCTATACACGCCCACTGCTGTACACACTCTCACTCACTCATTGCTGCACGTACACACTGCTGTATACACTCACTGCTATACACACTCACTGCTATACACACTCTGACGCACTCATTGCTGTACACGCTCACTCACTGCTGTACAAACCCACTGCTGTACACACCCACACTCACTCATTGCTATACACACCCACTGCTATTCACACTGTGACTCACTCATGCATGTACCCAACAACTGCTGTACCCACCCACTGCTATACACACTCACACTCTCTCATTGCTGTACACACCCACAGCCACTCATTGCTGTACCCACCCACTGCTATACACACACTGCTATACACACTCACACTTTCTCATTGCTGTACACACCCACAGCCACTCATTGCTGTACACACCCACTGCTGTACACATTCACTTCTATACACACTCTCACTCACTTATTGCTGTACACACCCACTGCTGTATACACCCACTGCTATACACACTCACACTCACTCATTACTGTTCACACCCACTGCTGCACACACCCACACTCACTCATTACTGTACACACCCACTGCTGTACACAGTCACTCACTGCTGTACACGCCCACACTCACTCACTGCTGTACATACTCACTGCTGTACACACCCACTGCTATACACACTCACACTCCCTCATTGCTGTACACACTCACTGCTGTACACACCCACTGCAAAACACAGTCACACTCACTCATTGCTGTACACACCCACTGCTATACACACTCACTGCTAACACACACTCATTTCTGTTCACACACACTGCTGGACACACTCACTGCTGTACACACTCTCACTCACTCATTGCTATACACACCCACTGTTGTACACACTCACTCATTTCTGTACACACCCACACTCACTCATTGCTATACACACCCACTGCTATTCACACTGTGACTCACTCATGCATGTACCCAACCACTGCTGTACCCACCCACTGCTATACACACACTGCTATACACACTCACACTCTCTCATTGCTGTACCCACCCACTGCTATACACACACTGCTATACACACTCACACTCTCTCATTGCTGTACACACCCACAGCCACTCATTGCTGTACACACCCACTGCTGTACACATTCACTTCTATACACACTCACACTCACTTATTGCTGTACACACCCACTGCTGTATACACCCACTGCTATACACACTCACACTCACTCATTACTGTTCACACCCACTGCTGCACACACCCACACTCACTCATTACTGTACACACCCACTGCTGTACACAGTCACTCATTGCTGTACACGCCCACACTCACTCATTGCTGTACACACCCACTCTGTACACACTCACTGCTATACACATTAACACTCACTCAGTACTATTCACACCCACTGCTGCACACACCCACACTCACTCATTATTGTACACACCCAATGCCGTACACACTCACTCATTGCTGTACATGCCCACACTCACTCATTGCTGTACACACCCATTGCTGTACACACTCACTGCTATACACACTCAGACCTACTCATTGCTGTACACACCCACTGCTATATACACTCACTCATTGCTGTACACACCCACTACTATACACACTCACATTCACTCATTGCTGTACATAATTCACCGCTGTACACACTCACTGCTATACACACCACACTCATTCATTGCTAAACACACCCACTGCTGTACACACTCTCACTCACTCACTGCTGTACATGCTCACTCATTGCTGTACACACCCACTGCTATATACACTCACACTCACACATTGCAGTACACACCTACTGCTATACATACCCACTAGATACACACCACACTCATTCATTGCTAAACACACCCACTGCTGTACACCCTCTCACTTCACTCACTGCTGTACACACTCACTGCTATACACACTCACACTCCATCATTGCTGTACACACTCACTACTATACACACCCACTGCTATACACTGTCACACTCACTCATTGCTGTGCACATTCACTACTACACACACTCACTGCTAACAAACTCACTAATTTCTGTTCACACACACTGCTGTACACCCACATTGCCATACACACTCTCACTCACTCATTGCTATACACACCCACTGCCATACGCACCCACACTCACTCACTGCTTTACACACTCACAGCTATACACACTCACACTCACTCATTGCTGTACATACTCACTGCTGTACACACTCACTGCTATACACACCCACACTCACTCATTATTGTACACACCCACTGCTGTACACACTCACTCATTGCTGTACATGCCCACACTCACTCATTGCTGTACACACCCACTGCTGTACACACTCACTGCTATACACGCTAAGACTCACTCATTGCTGTACACACTCACTGCTATACACACTCAGACTCACTCATTGCTGTACACACCCACTGCTATACATACTCACACTCTCACATTGCAGTACACACTCACTGCTATACACACCCACTGAATACACACTACACTCACTCATTGCTATACACGCATACTGCTGTACACACTCCCTGCTATATACACTCACTCATTGCTGTACACACCCACTGCTATACACACTCACATTCACTCATTGCTGTACACACTCACCGCTGTACACACTCACTGCTATACACACCACACTCATTCATTGCTAAACACACCCACTGCTGTACACACTCTCACTCACTCACTGCTGTACACGCCCACTCATTGCTGTACACACTCTCACTCACTCACTGCTGTACACGCCCACTCATTGCTGTACACACCCACACTCACTCATTGCTCTACACACCCACTGCTATACACACTCACACTCACTCATTGGAGTACACACCTACTGTTATACATACCCATTGGATACACACTACACTCATTCATTGCTAAACACACCCACTGCTGTACACACACTCACTCACTCACTGCTGTACACACTCACTGCTATACACACTACATTCACTCATTGCTGTACACACTCATTGCTGTACACACCCACTGCTATACACACTCACACTCCCTCATTGCTGTACATACTCACTGCTGTACACACCCACTGCTATACACTGTCACACTCACTCATTGCTGTACACATTCACTACTACACACACTCACTGCTAACACACTCACTCATTTCTGTTCACACACTGTTGGACACACTCACTACTGTACACACACTCACTCATGGCTATACACACCCACTGCTGAACACACTCACTGCTATACACAATCACACTCACTCATTGCTATACACACCCACTGCTATTCACACTGTGACTCACTCATGCATATACCCAACCACTGCTGTACCCACCCACTGCTATACAAACACTGCTATACACACTCACACTCTCTCATTGCTGTACACACCCACAGCCACTCATTGCTATACACACCCACTGCTGTACTCATTCACTTCTATACACACTCACACTCACTTATTGCTGTACACACCCACTGCTGTATACACCCACAGCTATACACACTCACACTCACTCTTTACTGTTCACACCCACTGCTGCACACACCCACACTCACTCATTACTGTACACACCCACTGCTGTACACAGTCACTCATTGCTGTACATGCCCACACTCACTCATTGCAGTACACACCCACTCTGTACACACTCACTGCTATACACACTCACACTCACTCATTACTGTTCACACCCACTGCTGCACACACCCACACTCACTCATTATCGTACACACCCACTGCTATACACACTCACATTCACTCATTGTTGTACACATTCACCGCTGTACACACCCACTGAGGTACACGCTCACTCATTGCTGTACACACCCACACTCACTCATTGCTGTACACACCCACTGCTATACACACTCACTGCTATACACACACACTCATTCATTGCTATACACACCCACTGCTGTATACACTCTCACTCACTCACTGCTGTACACACTCATTGCTGTACACACTCACATTCACTCATTGCTGTACACACCCACTGCTATACACACTCACACTCACTCATTGCTATACACACCTACTGCTATTCACACTGTCACTCACTGATGCCTGTACCCACCAACTGCTATACACACTCACTGCTATATACACTCAATCATTGCTGTACACACCCACTGCTATACACACTCACATTCACTCATTGCTGTACACACTCACTGCTGTACACACCCACTGCGATACACGCTCACTCATTGCTGTACACACCCACACTCACTCATTGCTATACACACCCACTGCTATACACACACTCACTGCTGTACACACTCACACTTACCCATTGCAGTACACACCTACTGCTATACACATCCACTGGATAAACACCACACTCATTCATTGCTATACACACCCACTGCTGTACACACCCACTGCTATACACACTCACATTCACTCATTGCTGAACACACTCACTGCTGTACACACTCACCTCTGTACACACCTCTTGCTGTACACACTCACTCATTGCTGTACACACCCACTGCTATACACACTCATTGCTATATA
Source organism: Chiloscyllium plagiosum (assembly GCF_037043375.1). Classification (NCBI taxonomy): domain Eukaryota; kingdom Metazoa; phylum Chordata; class Chondrichthyes; order Orectolobiformes; family Hemiscylliidae; genus Chiloscyllium; species Chiloscyllium plagiosum. The sequence continues at coordinate 165,654,644 of NW_028270141.1, read as the reverse complement.
CACTCACACTCACTCATTGCTATACACACCCACTCTACACAAACTCACATTCACTCATTGCTGTACACACCCACTGCTGTACACACCCACTGCTATACACACTCACACTCACTCATTGCTGTACACACCTACTGCTATTCCCACTGTCACTCACTCATTGCTGTACACATTCACTACTACACACTCTGTCATTGCTGTTCACTCAGACTGCTGAACACACGCGCACTGCTGGACACACACTCACTCATTGCTGTACACACTCACTGCTATACACACTCATTGCTATACACACTCACACTCACTCATTGCTGTACACACCCACTGCTGTACACACCCACTGCTATACACACCCACACTCACTCATTGCTGTACACACTCACTGCTATACACACCACACTCACTCATTGCTGTACATACCCACTGCTGCACACACCCACACCCACTCATTGCTGTACACACCCACTGCTATAGACATCACACTCACTCATTGCTGTACACACCCACACACACCCATTGCTTTACACACCCACTGCTGTACACACTCACACTCACTCATTGCTGTTCACACACACTGCTGGACACACGCGCACTGCTGTACACACTTACACTCACTCACAGCTTACACATTCACTGCTATACACACTCCTCATTCCTGTAAACACCCACACTCACCCACTGTTATACACACCCACTGTTATACACACCCACTGCTATACACACACACTGCTATACACACTCACTCATTACTGTACACACCCACTGCTGTACACATCCACTGCTATACACACTCACACTCAATCATTGCTGTACACATTCACTACAACACACACTCACTGCTAACACACTCACTCATTACTGTTCACACTCACTGCTGTACACACTCTCACTCACTCATTGCTGTACACACCCACTGCTATACTCACTCACACTCACTGCTTTACACACTCACTGCTATACACACTCACACTCCCTCATTGCTGTATATACTCACTGCTGTACACACCCACTGCTGTACACACTCACACTCCCTCATTGCTGTACATACTCACTGCTATACACACTCACTGCTATACACACGCAGATTCACTCACGGTTATACACACCCACTGCTATACACACCCACTGCTTTACACACCCACATTCACTGCTATACACACCACACTCACTCAGTGCAAAACACACCCACTGCTATACACACTCTCACTCACTCACTGCTGTACACACCCACTGTTATACACACCCAGTGCTATACACACCCACACTCACTCATTGCAGTACACACCCACTGCTATACACATCCACTGGATACACACCACACTCATTCATTGCTATACACACCCACTGCTGTACACACTCTCACTCACTCATTGCTGCACATACTCACTGCTGTACACACTCACTCACTGCTGTACACACCCACTGCTGTACACACTCACTCATTGCTGTACACACCCACACACTCATTGCGGTACACACTCACTGCTGAACACGCTCACTGCTATACACAATCACACTCACTCATTGCTGTACACACCCACTGCTATTCACACTGTGACTCACTCATGCCTGTACCCACCCAATGCTGTACATACCTACTGCTATACACACCCACACTCACTCATTGCTGTACACACCCAGTGCTATTCACACCCACTGCTATACACACCCACACTCACTCAGTGCTGTACACACGCACTGCTATACACACTCACATTCACTCATTGCTATACACACACACACTGCTGTACACACACACTGCTATACACACTCACATTCACTCATTGTTGTACACACACACACTGCTGTACACACACACTGCTATACACACTCACACTCACTCATTGCTATACACACCTACTGTTAATCACACTGTCACTCACTCATGCCTGTACCCACCAACTGCTATACACACTCACTGCTGTACACACTCACCGCTGTACACACCCACTACTGTACACACTCACTCATTGCTGTACACACCCACTGCAATACACACTCACTGCTATACACACTCACAATCATTCATTGCTGTACACATTCACTACAACACACACTCACTGCTAACACACTCACTCATTACTGTTCACACACACTGCTGGACACACTCTCACTCACTCATTGCTATACACACCCACTGCTATACTCACTCACACTCACTGCTTTACACACTCACCACTGTACACACCCACTACTGTACACACTCAATCATTGCTTTACACACCCACACTCACTCATTGCTGTACACCCACTGCTATACACACTCACTGCTATACACACTCACAATCACTCATTGCAGTACACGCCCACTGTTATACACACCCACTGCAATACACACTCACATTCACTCATTGCTGTACACATTCACGACTACACACACTCACTGCTAACACACTCACTCATTGCTGTTCACACACACTGCTGGACATACTCACTGCTGTACACACTTACACTCACTCATTGCTGTACACAGCTGAAAATGTGTTGCTGGAAAAGCGCAGCAGGTCAGGCAGCATCCAAGGAGCAGGAGAATCGATGTTTCGGCCATAAGCCCTTCTTCAGGAATCACTGCTATACACAGCCACACTCACTCAGTGCTGTACACACGCACTGCTATACACACCCACTGCTATACACACCCACACTCACTCAGTGCTGTACACACCCACTGCTATACACACTCATTGCTATACACATTCACACCCACACTCACTTGCTGTACACACCCAGTGCTATACACACTCACACTCACTCATTGCAGTACACACTCACTGCTATACACACCCACTGGATACACACCACACTCACTCATTGCTATACACACCCACTGCTATACACACTCACACACTCACATTCACTCATTGCTGTACACATACACTGCTGTACACACCCACTGCTATGCACACTCACACTCACTCATTGCTGTACACACCTACTGCTATTCACACTGTCACTCACTCATGCCTGTACCCACCAACTGCTATACACACTCACTGCTATATACACTCATTCATTGCTGTACACACCCACTACTGTACACACTCACACTCACTCATTGCTGTACACACCCAGTGCTATACACACTCACATTCACTCATTGCTGTACACACCCACTGCTGTACACACCCACTGCTATACACATCCACACTCACTCAGTGCTGTACACATTCACTGCTATACACACTCACACACAATCATTGCTTTACACACCCACAGCTGTACACACCCACTGCTATACACACACACACTCACTCATTGATGCACACACCCACTGCTATACACATCACACTCACTCATTGCTGTACACACCACTGCTGCACACACCCACACCCACTCTTTGCGTACACACCCATTGTTGTACACAATCACTCATTGCCGTACACACTCACTGCTAACACACTCACTCATTGCTGTTCACACACACTGCTGGACACACGCGCACTGCTGTACACACTTACACTCACTCACTGCTGTACACACACACTGCTATACACACTCCTCATTGCTGTAAACACCCACACTCACTCATTGCTGTACACACCCACTGTTATACACACCCACTGCTATACACACACACTGCTATACACACTCACTAATTGCTGTACACACTCACTGCTGTACACACCCATGGCTGTACTCCCGCACTCATTGCTGTACACACCCACTGCTGTACACACTCACACTCACTCATTGCTGTACACACTCACTCATTGCTGTACACACCCACTGCTATACACACTCACACTCACTCAATGATGCACACACCCACTGCTATACACATCACACTCACTCATTGCTGTACACACCACTGCTGCACACACCCACACCCACTCTTTGCTGTACACACCCATTGTTGTACACAATCACTCATTGCCGTACACACTCACGGCTAACACACTCACTCATTGCTGTTCACACACACTGCTGGACACACGCGCACTGCTGTACACACTTACACTCACTCATTGCTGAACACACCCACTGCTATACACACCCACTGCTATACACACCCACACTCACTCATTGCTGTACACACTCACTCATTGCTGTACACACTCACACATTGCTGTACACACCCACTGCTGTACACACTCACTGCTATACACAATCACACTCACTCATTGCTGTACACATTCACTACTACACACACTCACTGCTAACACACTCACCCATGACTGTTCATACACACTGCTGGACACACTCACTGCTGTATACACTCTCACTCACTCATTCCTATACACACTCACTGCTATACACACTCACACTCACTCATTGCTGTACATACTCACTGCTATACACACTCACTGCTATACACACCCAGATTCACTCACGGTTATACACACCCACTGCTATACACAGCCACTGCTTTACACACCCATATTCACTGCTATACACACCACACTCACTCAGTGTGGAACACACCCACTGCTATACACACTCTCACTCACTCACTGCTGTACACACCAACTGTTATACACACCCACTGCTATACACACCCACACTCACACATTGCAGTACACACCCACTGCTATACACACCCACTGCTGTACACACTCTCACTCACTCATTACTGTACAAACTCGCTGCTGTACACACTCACTCACTGCTGTACACACCCACTGCTGTACACACTCACTCATTGCTGTACACACCCACAGTCACTCATTGTTGTACACACCCACTGCTGTACACACTCACTCACTGCTGTACACACCCACTGCTGTACACACTCACTCATTGCTGTACACACCCACAGTCACTCATTGTTGTACACACCCACTGGGTCAACATCGGCCAGAAGGAGGCGATTTATCCTGCAGTGTCTGTACTGGCTCACTGAAGGAGTACTTCAGTCAGTGGCTGTCTCTTGACTTCACACTGCAACCATCCATAGTTTCCCCTTTTAGCCACTTTGTCCAGTTCCCCACACTCTCAGGCAGTACATTCCAGACTCTACTCACTAAGTGAGAAAGGTTTTTTTTTCCTTATGTCAATGCCCCTCATGTTCTTCTTCCTGGTACAAGCAGGGACTGTTTCTCCCTGTCTGCTCTGTCCAGCTCTGCTCTTGGTTTTGTAAACCTCTACCAGATCTCCCTCCCAGTCGCCCCTCTCTCTGGGGAGAACCGTCCCAACGTCTTCAATCTCCCCCCCATCCCTGAAGTTTCTCATTCCGGAAACCATTCCTGTAAATCACTTCCTGCACTCTCTCCAATGCATTCCCATCTTTCCTATAATGTGCGGCCCACACCCTGTACACAATATTCCAGCTGAGGACCCACAAGGGTCCTGGACAAGTTCAACATCACCCCCCTGCTATTGTACTCTCTGCCCCGGTAATAAAGGCGAAGGTACTGTCTGCTTTATTAACTGCTCTCTCCCCCGGTCCTGCCACCTTCAATGATACATTACATATACCCCCAGGACCCTCTGCACCCCCTTTAGAATTTTACACTCTATTTTATATTGTCCTTCAGTGTTGTTTTGACCAAGATCCTCAGACAACACCTTCCAAACCCATGGCCACTTCCATCTTGAAGGACAAGGGCAGCTGATACATGGGAATACCACCCCCTGCATGTTCCCCTCCAAGTCACTCCCCATCCTGGCTGGGAAATGTATCGCCGTTCCTTCAATGCTGAAACTGCTCCCTGCAGTCAGTCCCTTCACTCTCTGTCCAGAATCAGTAATGACCAGCTCAGTCTAAAGACTGAGTAACTGCCTCAGATTGTGGCCATTAGTCTCAGACGGTGCGAGTACTCTACATTGTCCATGGAAGGTCTCTCGCACAGAATATCTCCGAGATGTCTGCCTGAACAAGACCCTTACCTTCTGTCCCTGTAATTGTGCTTTCACTACCTCCAGCTTGGAGGAGGGAGGCCTCTGATTGGCTGTCACGTCTTCAATGTCACTGATCCAGCTTTCCAGACCATCATCAAGAGATCCTGATGCCAGTGGAGGGCCAGTCTGACCAGGACCCTGGTAAAGAGAAGAACATTTTTCAAGGCATTCAGAGGCAGCACTGGAGAATGAGAGGGAGTGAGAAAGTGAATCATAGAATTCCCTAAAGTGTGGAATCAGGTATTCAGCCCATCAAGAGTATCCCACACACACCCACTCTCTACCCTATCCCTATAATCCTGTATTTTCCATCTAACCTAAACATCCCTGAACACTATGAGGCAATTTCCCATGGCCAATCCACCCTAACCTGCACATCCCTGGACACTATCCCATGGCCAATCCACCCTAACCTGCACATCCCTGGACACTACCCCATGGCCAATCCATCTTAACCTGCACATCTTTGTGACTGTGGGAGGAAACCGGAGCACCCGGAGGAAACCCACGCAGACACGGGGAAAGTGTGCAAACTCCACACAGTCAGTCACCTGAGGCGGGAATTGAACCCGGGTCTCTGGCGCTGTGAGGCAGCAGTGCTAACCACTGTGCCACCATGAGGGACAGAGAGAGCCGGGAGTTCCATCCGGTGTGTTTAATGACAACGGTTTTAAGTGGAAGTAGCTACTTGAGAAGATATGTGACTCTGGCCAGTCAGATTGTATAAGGTATAAAAACATTTCTCTAAACAAGGTGGTCAGAGTGAGGGAGAAAGAAAGAGATGGTATAAAAAGGAAAAGAAGTGAAAGGTACTGAGCAATGGGTGTAAGGCCAACAATGAAAAGGCTGATAGATAGATAGAAAAAATAGGACAGAGAAAAAGAGCAAGGGCAAAACAGAGAGAAGGGTTGGAGAAGCAGTAACCTGGGAGACAGGAAGAATGCAGGAGTGTGGGGGAGGGGAATGGGAGAAAGGGGCAGATCAGTGAGTCATAAAAATAGTGAAAGTGCAGGACAGAAAGGGAAACAATGACAGACGGAGAGAGAGAATGTGAAGGAATTTATTGTGAATTCCTTGTCAGTGACACTTTCTCTAATGATTAACAAATGCAGCCTAACCTCACTGTCTGACAGATTTTGGTCGTAATTTCACAGCTCATCCAATTCATTCAAGACTGACCCATTTACACAGACTCCGTAGGGAGTGACATTGGAGCCCTCTGGTCGATCTTCCCAGAGAGAATGCAAGGTCCTGATGGTGACAGCTCTCCTTACCTCTTCTGTCTGTTGGAGCTTGTGGTTCTCGAGCTGTAAGTTTCCCAGCTCCATCGTCTCTCGTCTACATTCTCCAGGCGATTCCAAACCCTCCTGATGTACAATGGAAAATGATTAACATCCACGTAGGATCCCTATATTGCTGTAACAGGCTATTTGGCCCATTGAGTCCACGCTGGCCCTCCCAAGAGCATCCCACCCAGATGTACCCCATCCCTGTAACCCCACATTTCCCTTGGCCAATCCCCCTCATATGCACAGCTTCGGACTGTGGGAGGAAACCCACGCAGATATGGAGAGAATGAACAAAAGTTCCACCAAAGTTTGGAATTGCACTTGGGCCCCTGGCACTGTGAAGCTAACCACTGAGTCACCGTGCCCCCACTGAGATATCGTGCCACCCACTGAGATATCGTGCCACCCACTGAGATACTGTGCTGACCACAGGCTATGACAAGCCCAAGTAACACACACACACCAGATACCCATTTCCCTCCCCATGCAACAGCCAACAAGTTAAATGATTGGTAAGCAATGAGTGAGGCTTGTTCATGTGCTGGATGCACTCCGTTCAAGGAGTCAAGTCCCGAGGTATTAAATACAGACGCAGGATTTGCCTTCATTGGGGGAAGGGAAAACTGCAGCTGTGACTGAAAGGAGGAGGAGACTATGTTGAATTGGATTGAAACAAGAAATGAGATTTAATCAGAAATATCTTGTTCTCTAGTTGGCTGTAAATTTAGAAAATTGTCTCAAATACATCCATTGCCCACTCTGTTAGAATTAGAATCAGAATCCCTTCAGTGTGGAAACAGGCCCTTCAGCCCAACAAGTCCACACCAAACCTCCAAAGAGTAACCCACCCAGACCCATTGCCCTATATTTTCCCCTGACTACCCCAAACATCCCTGAACACTATGGACAATTTAGAATGGCCAATGCACCTGACCTGTACATCTTTGGATTAAGAAAATTAATGAAGAATTGCATTGAGCAATATAAATGGAGATTACAATTGCCCACAGCTGCTGCAATTATTGGGTTACAAGACACTCTATTCTTTTTAATTTGTTCATGAGATGTTCAAGAATCAACTGCATTGGATGTGGGTCTGGAGTCACGTGTAGGCCAGACCAGGTAAGGATGGGAGATGTCCACCAGTGAGTGACATGAGTGAACCAAGTGGATTTTTACAAAAGGAGATACATTGTCACCATTAAACAAGCTCTGTAATTTCTGATTTTTAAAACATGAATTCAAAATCTACCACTGCCATGTTGAGATTCAAACCCATGTCCCAGAACATTAACCTGGGAGTTCTGGATTGTCAGCCCATTGACAGTACCAGTCTGCCACTGCATCTCCTGATAGTGAGACTGTGCTATTAGAGTCATAGAATCAAGGGCATGTACAACATGGTAACAGACCCTTTCATCCATCTCATCCATGCTGATATCCCAACCCAATCTAGTCCCACCTGCCAGCACCCGGCCCATATCCCTCCAAACCCTTCCTATTCATATACCCATCCAAATGCCTCTTAAATGTTGCAATTGTATCAGCCTCCACCACATCCTCTGGCAGCTCAGTCCACACACATACCACCCTCTGCGTGAAAAAGTTGCCCCTTTGGTCTCTTTTATATTTTTCCCCTCTCACCTAAACCTACGCCGTCTAGTTTTGGATGCCCCTGCCCCGGGGAAAGACTTTGCCTATTTATCCTATCCATGCCCCTTGTGATTTCATAACCCTCTATAAGGTCACCCCTCAGCCTCCGACGCTCCAGGGAAAACAGCCCCAGCCTGTTCAGCCTCTCCCTGTAGCTCAAATCCTCCAACCCTGGCAATATCCTTGTGAATCTTTTCTAAACTCTCTCAAGTGTTGAATACAGGGTTAGAGACAGAATTCTTGGCAGTGTGGAGGAACAGTGGGATCTTGGGATACACATACATAAATCCCTCAAAGTTGCCACCCAAGTGGATAGGGTTGTTAAAGAAGGTGTATGGTGTGTTGGCTTTCATTAGCAGGAGGATTGAGTTTAAGAGCCACGAGGTTATGCTGCAGCTCTATAAAACCCTGGCAAAAATGAGGACTGTAGATGCCAGAAATCAGAGTCTAGATCTGAGTGGTGCTGGAAGAGCACAGCAGGTCAGACAGCATCTGAGGAGCAGGAAAATCGATGTTTCGGGCAAAAGCCCTTCATCAGGAATAGAGGCAGGGAGCCTCCAGGGTGGAGAGATAAATGGGGGGGGGAGGGGAGGAGGTAGCAAAGAGTACAATAGGTGAATGGGGGTGGGGATGGGGGTGATAGGTTGGAAATGAGGGTGGAGCATATAGGTGGGAAGGGAGATAGGCAGGTAGGACAGGTCATGAGGATGGTGCTGAGCTGGAAGATTGGAACTGGGGTAAGGTGGGGGGAGGGGAAATGAGGAAACTGGTGAAGTCCGCATTGATGCCCTGGGGTTGAAGTGTTCTGAGGCAGAAGATGAGGCGTTCTTCCTCCAGGCATCGGGTGTAGGCGCAAGTAGTCACAGACTTGGTCAGGTCCACGTCCCCCAACAACCCACCCTGCCTTCCTGGCACCCTCCCCTGCCACTGCAGGAATTGCAAAACCTGTGCCCACACCTCCTCCCTCACCTCCATCCAAGGCCCGAAAGGAGCCTTCCACATCCATCAAAGTTTTACCTGCACATCCACTAATATCATTTATTGTATCCGTTGCTCCCGATGCGGTCTCCTCTACATTGGGGAGACTGGACGCCTCCTAGCAGAGCACTTTAGGGAACATCTCCGGGACTCCCGCACCAATCAACCAAACCGCCCTGTGGCCCAACATTTCAACTCCCCCTCCCACTCTGCCGAGGACATGGAGGTCCTGGGCCTCCTTCACCGCCGCTCCCTCACCCGACGCCTGGAGGAAGAACGCCTCATCTTCCGCCTCGGAACACTTCAACCCCAGGGCATCAATGTGGACTTCAACAGTTTCCTCATTTCCCCTTCCCCCACCTCATCCTAGTTTCAAACTTCCAGCTCAGCACTGTCCCCATGACCTGTCCTACCTGCCTATCCTCCTTTCCACCTATCCACTCCACCCTCCTCTCTGACCTATCACCTTCATCCCCTCCCCCATTCATCCATTGTACTCTTCGCTACCTTCCCCGACCCTCCTCCCTGATCTATCACCTTCATCCCGACTCCCATCCACCTAGTGTACTCTTGGCTACCTTCTACCCAGCTTCACCATCCCCCCATTTGTCTCTCCACCCTGGAGGCTCCCTGCCTCTATTCGTGATGAAGGGCTTTTGCCCGAAACATCGATTCTCCTGTTCCCCAGATGCTGACTGACCTGCTGTGCTTTTCCAGCACCATTCTATAAAACCCTGGTGAGTCCACACTGGGAATATTGTGTTCACTTCTAGTCGCTACATTATAGGAAGGACACAGATGCTTTAGGGAGGGTGCAGAGGGATTTACCAGGTGCTACCTGGGTTGGAGGGCTTGATTTATGAAGAGAGGTTGAGTGAGCTAGGGCTGTTCGCACAGAAGAGGAAGAGAGGTGACTTGATAAAGGTGTGCAAGGTAATGAGATGATTCAGAGATGCTGGTGTTGGACTGGGGTGTACCTGGTGAAGGAGCGTCGCTCCGAAAGCTAGTGTGCTTCCAATTAAACCTGTTGGGCTATAACCTGGTGTTGTGTGATTTTTAACAAGGTAATGAGAGGCATGGACAGAGTAGATAGCCAGAGACTTTTCCCCAGGGCAGAAATGACTGACACGAGGGTCATAATTTTAAGGTGATTGGAGGAATGTATAGGGGAGATGTCATAAGACGGTTCTTTACACAGAGAGTGGTGGGTGTGTGGAATGCACTGCCAGCGGTGGTAGTCGAGTCAGAGACATTAGGGACATTTAAGCGACTGCAGGACAAGCACATGGATAGCAGTAAATTGAAGGGTGTGTAGATTAAGGTTGATCTTAGATTAAGGTAAATGCATGGCACAACATTGTGGGCTGAAGGGCCTGTACTGTGCTGTACTGTCTATGGTCTGTGTTCCAAGTTTCACACCATTCTTCCGATTCTATAAGAATTCTGTACATTTTTTCATGAGATCACCCCTCACTTTTCAAAACTCTAGCAAATACAGACCCAGGTATGGTAGATATGGAAATCTGAAACAAACACAGAGATTGCTGGAGAAACTCAGCAGGTCTGGCAGCATCTGTGGAGAGAGAAACAGAGTTAATGTTTCCAGTCTGTTCTTTCACAGCAAACCCAAAAATTCAAATTCCTGAAGAGGAGTCATACTGGGCATGAAATATTAATTCTGCTTTCTCTCCACAGATGTTGCCAGACCTGTCGAGTTTCTCCAGTTATTTCTGTTTTGTATCACAAAGTAACAGTTTAAATTTTCCAGCCTCTTCCTGAAGTCCACAGCGGGAAGATCAATGAAGGAATGGTTCTGGTCTGTCGATTGTCAAGGAAGAGAAGACTCAAAGAGAGGAGATTGGCCAGAATTAGAGAGGGTCAGACAGGACAAGGAAGGTAAACTCAGAGAACCCCATGTCGTGACTGATTGTGAGGGAGAAGGTCAGAGAGAGATGGGCTGGACCAATGGGAGAGAACACTCGAGATGGAGCAACAAATGGTGGAATGGACAATGCTAAGTAATAACTCAAAGCTCAGAAACCTGCACAGGCTCCTTATGACACAGCAAGATCCCAGCCATAGTGGTTTTCTTTGACTCGCTCCTCCTCTGAATGACCGGGAACTCAGTGACTTCAATGACCTCAGTGATGACCGTCTCAGTCACCTCCCTGATTTCAGTCACTTCTTGCCCAGTGACTGTTTTCCAAGACCATCCAGTTCCACATTCACACCTCCAATCCCTTCCCACTGACAGCCAGAACTGATGGAGAGAATCAGGTTTAATGTTGGAGATATCCTCTGTCACTAGCTCCACTTTGCTGATGTCCTTGGATTCTCCATCACTCTGTTTGGTCAATGATCCGGTGTCTCTACATGTCCAAGCTTTGGTGAGCTGCTCCAGATCATCACTGCTCAGTTTCAGGCCATTGTGGTCATTCCCAGACACTGTTTGGCATCCCGTTTTGTGAATTCCGGAAGGTTCTGGCAGCCTAGCCTGGCAGTGTTTCCTGTCATGTCCAAGACAGAGTGAGTGACTGGAACAGCTGCCCATTGTTAATCCTTCAGCAGTTCAGTGCTCCTGAACCTTCTCTCTGCAATTAAACAAAGGAACATTCCAGATAGAATTATACAGCACTGACGAGAACATTCAGCCCACTTTGGCTCAGTGCTGGCCCTCTGAAAGAGCCACTCAATCAGTTCCACTCCCCTGCCTCTTCCCTATTGCCCTACAATGTATTTCTCATCAGATGATTACTCTGATGCTGTCCTCTGATTGGCTGTAACCGACCACACTCTGTGACAAGTACAGGCCATTCAGCCCCTTTAACCTGCTCCAATTTTCAATAAAATCATGCCTGAGCTGACTGGTTCCTCAAACCCACATTGCCACTGATAACCTTTCACCCCCTTGTTTAACAAGTATCTCTCCATCTCGGCCTTCAAAATATTCAAGGACTCTGCTTTTCAGGAACAGCGTTTCAAAGACTCGTGACTCAGATAATTATTTTGCCTCATCTCTGTTTTAAATGGATGACCCTTTTGTTTAAACCAGTGGCTCCTAGTTCTAAATTCTCCCACAAGAAACATCTTGCCAACCCAAAAAATGACCCAATTATTCCTCTTTTCTGTTTTTTGCCAACCAGCCAATCTTCTTGGTGGAGTAGCAGAAAGCATAAGGGACTGTCAGAGAATACGGGAGGATATAGACAGACTGGAGAGTTGGGTGGAAAAGTGGCAGATGGCGTTCAATCCAGACAAATGTGAGGTGATGTATTTAGGAAAGTCTAATTCTCGAGCGAATTATACAATGAATGGAAGAGCCTTGGGAAAAGTTGATGAGCAGAGAGATCTGGGAGTGCAGGTCCATTGTACCCTGAAGGTTGCTGCACAGGTGGATAGTGTGGTCAAGAAGGCATATGGTATACTTGCCTTCATTGAACGGGGTATTGAGTATAAGAGCTGGCAGGTCATGTTAAAATTGTACAAGACATTGGTTCGGCCGCATTTTGAATACTGTGTACAGTTCTGGTCGTCACATTACCAATAGGATGTGGACGCTTTGGAGAGGGTGCAGAGAAGGTTTACGAGGATGTTGCCTGGTATGGAAGGTGTGAGCCATGAAGAGAGGTTGAGTAGGTTAGGATTGTTTTCATTAGAAAAAAGGAGATTGAGGGGGGACCTGATTGAGGTTTACAAAATCCTGAAGGGTATAGACAGGGTGGATAGAGACAAGCTTTTTCCCAGGGTGAAGGATTCAATAATGAGAGGTCACGCTTTCAAGGTGAGAGGTGGAAAGTTTAAGGGGGATACACGCGGTAAGTACCTCACACAGAGGGTGGTGGGTGTCTGGAACATGTTGCCAGCAGTGGTGGTAGAGGTAGGCACGGTAGATTCATTTAAGATGTGTCTGGACATATGCATGAGTAGGTGGGGAGCAGAGGGATACAGATGCTTAGGAACTGGGTGACAGGTTTAGACAGTACATTTGGATCGGCTCAGGCTTGGAGGGCCGAAGGGCCTGTTCCTGGGCTGTAAATTTTCTTTGTTTAGGGTATAGGTTTGCTCGCTGAGCTGTAGGTTTGATATCCAGACGTTTCATTACCTGGCTAGGTAACATCATCAGTGGCGACCTCCAAGTGAAGCGAAGCTGTTGTCTCCTGCTTTCTATTTATATCTTTCTCCTGGATGGGGTTCCTGGGGTTTGTGGTGATGTCATTTCCTGTTCGTTTTCTGAGGGGTTGATAGATGGCATCTAGATCTATGTGTTTGTTTATGGCGTTGTGGTTGGAGTACCAGGCCTCTAGGGATTCTCTGGCATGTCTTTGCTTAGCCTATCCCTCTCCCTCGTAGCCCTACACACGGATGAAAAAAAACACCATTTCGACTGGGACAACACATCTATCCTGGGACAGGCTAAGCAAAGACATGCCAGAGAATTCTTAGAGGCCTGGCACTCCACCACAATGCCATAAACAAACACATAGATCTAGATACCATCTATAAACCCCTCAGAAAATGAACAGGAAGTGACATCACCACAAACCCCAGGAACCCCATCCAGGAGAAAGATATAAATAGAAAGCAGGAGACAACAGCTTCGCTTCACTTGGAGGTCGCCACTGATTATGTTACCTTGCCAGGTACTGAAATGTCTGGATATCAAACCTACAGCTCAGCGAGCAAACCTACACCCTAAACCTCAACCTGAGCTACAAACCTTCACAAAACTTGAAAAAAAAATTTTTTTTGTTCTTTGTTCTCTCTAATGTGTTACCACCAAATAGCATGAGATTTTATTTTCCCCAATAACCTTTGATGTAGCATCTTATCAAATGCCTTCTGGAAATCTAAATACAGAACATGTCCTGGGTCTCCTTTATCTTCAGCACAAAGTACAAAAGCCAATAAGCTGGTCAAATATGATTTTCCTTTCACTAAACTGTGTTGACTCTACCTGCTTGAACTGATCTTAGTGACTGTTATTAGGTCTTTCATAATAGCTTCCCTCATTTTCCTGATGAATATGTTGAGCTAATGGACCTATAGCTTCCTACTTTCTGTCTCCTTTTTGAATAAAGATGTTAATATTCATTATCTTCCAATTTAATCGAACTTTCTTCAAGTCCAGAGAATTTTGGAAAATTAAAAACAATGCAGCGACCATCTCACTTGGGCACTTCTTTTGAGACCCTGGGGTGGAATCCATTAAGCCCTGGGCACTTGTCAACTCAGTCTTTTAGTACTCACTGGAGTCCACCTATTCACTGTATTTCCCAATATCTCCTTAAATGTTTGCTACTGCATTTCCATTGATCTGTCCTTGAAGATAGTTTGCCAATGCACTTTAGTCAGCTCTATTTTCATACCTCAGAACTCCCCTAATTTACATCTTCAAAATCGTCTTGCCATTCATGATGTTTCAAAGCTTTGTGTCAAAGTGTAAACTTTGAAATTGCCTCCTGTGTACCAAGATCCAGATCATTAATAAATATCAGGAAAGAGGGCCAAGAAAAACCAGGAGGGGTCATGAGAAGTTGTTTGAGGATTGGATCAAGGAAAATCCTATGGCTTTCCATAGGTATATCAGGAAGAAACGAGTGACTAGACTAAGATTAGGGCCCATCAGAAATAGTAGTGGGAAGTTGTTTGTGGAATCTGAGGACATAGGGAAAGCGCTTTTTTTCAGTATTTACAATGGAAAAATGTAATGTTAGTGAGAATACGGAGATACAGGCTACTCGATTAGATAGGATTGAGGTCAACAAAGAGGAGGTTTTAACAATTTTGGAAAATCTGTAAACAGATAAGACCCCCCCTGGCCTGGATGGGATTTATCCTCAGATTCTCTGGGAAGCCAGTGAGGAGATGCAGAACCTTTTGCTTCGATCTTTATTGTCATCATTGTTGACTGGAGTAGTGCCAGAAGACTGGAGGATAGCCAATGTTGTTCCCTTCTTCAAGAAGGGGAGCCTGGACAACCCTGGTATTTATAGGCCAGTGAGCCTGACTTCAGTTGTGGATAAGATGTTGGAAAAGGTTGTAAATGATAGGATTTATAATCATCTGGAAAGGAATAATTTGATTAGAGATAGTCAACATGGTTTTGTGAAGGGCAGGTCGTGCCTCACTAACCTTATTGAGTTCTTTGAGAAGGTGACAAAACAGGTGGATGGAGGTAAAGCCGTTGATGTGGTGTATTTGGACTTCAGTAAGGCATTTGATAAGGTTCCACATGGTAGGCTATTGCACAACATAAGGAGTTTCGGGATTGAAGCGGCTTTAACAGTTTGGATCAGAAATTGGCGAGCTGAAAGAAGTCAGAGGGTGGTAGCTGATAGGAAATGTTCGTCCTGGAGCTCAATTACCAGTGGTGTACCACAAGGATCTGCTTTGGGGCCACTGCTGTTAGCCATTTTTATAAATGATCCGGATGTGGGTGAAGAAGGATGGGTTAGTAAATTTGTGGATGACACAAAGGTAGGCAGAATTGTGGATAGTGCCGAAGGATGTTGTGGGTTACAGAGGGACATAAATAAGCTGCAGAGCTGGGCTGAGAGGTGGCAAATGGAGTTTAATGTGGAAGGTTCACTTCGGAAGAAGCAACAGGAATGCAGAGTACTGGGCTAATGGTAAAAATGTTGAAAGTGTCGATGAACAGAGAGAACTCAGTGTCCAGGTGTGTAAATCCCTTAAAGTTGTGACCCAGTTTGATAGGGTTGTTAAGAAGGCATATGGTGTGTTGGCGTTTATTGGTAGGGGGATTGCGTTTTGGAGCCACGAGGTCATGTTTCAGCTGTACAAGACTCTGATAAGGCTGCACCTGGAGTATTGTGTACAGTTCTGGTCACCGCATTATAGGGAGGATGTGGAAGCTTTGGAAAGGGTGCAGAGGAGATTTACTCGGATGTTGCCTGTATGGAGGGAAGGTCTTACGAGGAAAGGCTGAGGGAATTGAGACTGTTTTCATTAGAGAGAAGAAGGTTGAGAGGTGACTTAATCGAGACGTATAAGATACTCAGAGGGTTAGATAGGGTGAACAGTGAGAGCGTTTTTCCTCAGATGGTGAAGGCTAACACGAGGGGACATAGCTTTAAATTGAGGGGTGATAGATTTAGGACAGATATCAGCAGTAGTTTCTTTACTCAGAGAGTAGTAGGAATGTGGAACAGCCTACCTGCAACAGTAGTAGACTCACCGAGGTTAAGGGCATTTAAACGGGCATTGGACATACATATGGATAATAATGGATCAGTGTAGGTTAGATGAGCTTCAAATTGGTTTCACAGGTTGGCGCAACATCGAGGGCCGAAGGGCCTGTACTGCTCTGTAATGTTCTATGTTCTCTGTTCCATTCCCCTGCCCCCACTGCCCCATCCTCACCTGGGGAAAGGGTGGCACGGTGCCACAGTGGTGAGCACTGCTGCCTCACAGTGCCAGGGACCCAGGTTCAATTCCCACCTCAGGCAACTGCCTGTGTGGAGTTTGCACATTCTCCCCGTGTCTGTGTGGGTTTTCTCTGGGTGCTCTGATTTCCTCCCGCAGTCCAAAAATGTGCAGGTTAGGTGAATTGGCCATGCTAAATTGCCCGTAGTGTTAGGTGAAGGGGCAAATGTAGGGGAATGGGTCTGGGTGGGTTGCCCTTCAGAGGGTCGGTGTGGACTTGTTGGGCTGAAGGGCCTGTTTTCACACTGTACGGAATCTAATCTAATCTAATCAAACCCTCCAACAAATCTTCCTCCAGCCTAACAAATACCCAATACCCATTACTCTCTGCATCCTGTCACTCTGCCAATTTTGATCACGTCCCTTATATTCTGACAGCTTGTTTTGTGCAGCTCTGTATTGAATGTCTTTCGAAAGTTCATGTACACTCCATTAACAGTGTTCCACTTGGTAATTCACAGGCTCATACAGCACAGTTGGTGAACATCCAACCCATCAGGTCCATGCAGGACAACAAGGATCTGATTATATTCATCTCATTTTCCAGCTCTTGGCCCATCATCCCAGATCCTATGGAAATGCAAGTGAATGTTTACATACTGCCTCAGGTTTATGGGAGTTTGGACTCAACCATCATTTCAGGCAGTGAGTTGCAGACTATCACTGTCCTCTGTGTATAAAATATTTCTACTCAACTTCCCTCTTGTCTTTTGCCGTCTTGTCTTAAATCCAAGCCCCTGGTTAATGTCCCCTCTAAGGATGGAAAGAGTGCTTTCCTATCCACCCTATCCAAGCCACCATAGTGTTATCCACCTGCACCAAGACTTCAAGACTGGTCAGCTCCCAGCCCCATCACCACTTCACTAAGTGTCTCCTTCCCTCCCCCCTCTCGATTTATAATCATTTCTGGGGTGTTGTTCATGTCCTCTACACTCAAAACAGCAACATCAAATTTGCTCATTTCTTCATTATGTCCTCCTCCCCATTCTCAGTCTGGAATTGGATCAATACTCACTTCCCTAACCCTTTTTAAGTCCATCCATTTACCTTCCATGCTGGCTTCCTCTAATAATTCAGTATCTTCCTCCTGGTCAGGGACAGCTACACTGTCAGAGTGAGGGAGACCTCATTGGATTGAGGCTGAAAGAGTGAGGAACTGGGAATTTGGGTCAAATCGGGAATTTAACAGGTAAATTAATTATAGAGTAAAAGGCAGAATCAGGCCCAGAGCCAATAGGCTTTAAGGAAATTAAACAGCCAAATCGATCAAACACCTGAAATTTCTTTTCTAACTGTGCACAGCATCTGAAACAAAGTCAATGAGATCTAAAGGTACAAACAGTAAATACTGGATCGGACACAGGAACATGTTTATCAGGAAGCAGCAGAGACCAGACTGAGAGAGAGAACATGGTGTTGATCCAGTGACATAGTTCCTGAGGTCAGGATTGACAAGGCGATGCAGAGCAATCAGACACAGCTGACTGGGTGACCCAGTTCTAATTTGGTGAGTATTATTACTATTTTTATTGATTATAGTTTATAGGGTCTTTATTTGGCATTTATAGATCATACGGACAATAATGCAGAGGTGCAAAGATAAAGGACTCTAGCGTAATTAATATTATTTGACTTTCAGGGCAATCTGAGTATTTTATCCAAAGAGTAAGCCACAGTCGCAGAGCTTGAAACTGTTCTTCTCTGGATCTAACATTTCCCAGGGCCTGGGACTAGTGTGTGTGTGCAGCTGTAGTTCCTGCTGAGAGAGTCCTGGATAGCACAGACAGAGGTGGACACACAACAAGATAAGAAAGGGAATGGGGTAACCACCAGGCAGAGATGTTGGTCAAGGCAGGAAGTGCAGGCCTCTCCTGTTGCCATTGACCACTTTGGATACTGTTGGGGGAATGGTCTATCAGAAGAAAGTGACAGCAGCTGAATTTGCAGCACTATAGTTAGCTCACTGCACATGGCCAGAGGAGAAAGTGTGGAATGCAATAATTATCGGGAATTCAATTGTAAAGGGAGTAGACAGGATGGTATGGTGTTTCCCCAGTGCTCGGGTCAAGGGTGACAGAACATTCCAGAGGTGTGCAGTGGTGGTGAACAGCCAGTGGTTGTGGTGCACATCAGTATCAATGACATAGATAAAACAGGGATGTGACCCTAATGACAGAACATACAGAAGTAGGAAGTATTTAGAAACTTCAGAGATAGTGATTCCATTCCATTCCCTCCCCTACCCTACCGCATGGAAACAGGCCCTTTGGCCCAACCAGTCCACGCAGACCCTTCAAAGGGTAACCCACCTAGTCCCATTTCCCTCTGAGTAATGCACCTAACACTGTGGGCAATTCAGCATGGCCAATTCACCGGACCTACACATCTTTGGACTGTGGGAGGAAACCCGCACAGACACAGGGAGAACGTGCACACTCGACACAGACAGTCACCCGAGGCTGGGATTGAACCTGGGACCCTAGCGCTGATGAGGTAATAGTGCTAACCACTGAGCCACTGTGATGTCAGGATTACTACCAGTGCCACATGCTGGTCAGAGTAGAAACAGCAAGATATATCAGAGAAACACATGCCTGAAGAGATGGGATTAGGGGCTAGTTTTCAGATTCCTGGGGCATGGGAATGGTTCTGGGGGATGTGTGACACAGGAACAGAAGTAGGCCATTCAGCCCCTCGAGCCTGTTCCACCATCCAATGAGATCATGGCTCTTCTGTGGCCGAACTCCTCATACCTGCCTTTGAACATTATCTCTTGTCAAAGATAGTATTACAGCGGTGGAAAGGACGATGGATGAAGACTCGCCATTTGAGGTAGTTTGGGCTGAGGTTAGGAATAGGAAAGGTGAGCTCACCCTGTTAGTAATTTTTTACAGGCCTCCTAATAGTCCTAGAAACGTAGAAGAAAGGATTGCGAGGATGATTCAAGAGAAGAGTGAAAGTAATAGGGTGGTTGTTATGGGGGACTTTAACTTTCCTGATATTGACTGGGAAAGCTATAGCTCGAGTTCGTTAGATGGGTCAGTGTTTGTCCAATGTGTGCAGGAGGGTTTCCTGACACAATATGTAGATAGGCCAACAAGAGGTGAGGCCATACTGGATTTGGTTCTGGGTAACGAACCAGGCCAGGTATTAGAATTGGAGGTAGGGGAGCACTTTGGGGACAGTGACCACAATTCGGTGACTTTTACTCTAGTGATGGAGAGGGATAAGTGTGCACTACAGGGCAAGAGTTATAGCTGGGGGCAGGGAAATTATGATGCGGTGAGGCATGACTTAGGATGTGTAGCTTGGAAAAGTAAGCTTCAAGACAAGGGCGTAACTGATATGTGGAGCTTGTTCAAGGAGCAACTATTGCGTGTCCTTGATAAGTATGTACCTGTCAGGCAGGGAGGAAAGGTGTGAGGGAGCCGTGCTTTAATAAGGAATTGGAATCCCTTGTTAAATGGAAGAGGGCGGCCTATGTAAAGATGAGGAGTGAAGGTTCAATTGGGGCGATTGAGAGTTATAAGGTAGCCAGGAAGGATCTGAAGAGAGAGCTAAGAGCAGCAAGGAGGGGACATGAAAAGTCCTTAGTTGGTAGGATTAGGGAAAACCCAAAGGCTTTCTATAGGTATGTCAGGAATAAAAGAATGACTAGGGTAGGAATAGGTCCAGTCAAGGATAGTAGTGGGAAGTTGCGTGTGGAGGCCGAAGAGATTGGGGAGACACTGAATGAATACTTTTCGTCAGTATTCACTCAGGAACAGGACATTGTTGTCGATGTGAGTACCGAGTCACAATTAAGTAGAATGGATGGCTTTGAGGTATGTAGAGAAGAGGTGTTGGAAATTCTGGAAAGGGTGAAAATAGATAAGTCCCCTGGGCCTGATGGCATTTATCCTAGGATTCTCCGGGAAGCAAGGGAGGAGATTGCAGAGCCATTGGCCTTGATTTTTATGTCCTCGTTGTCTACAGGAGTAGTGCCAGAAGATTGGAGGCTAGCAAATGTGGTTCCCTTGTTCAAGAAGGGGAGTAGGGATAACCCTAGTAACTATAGGCCCCTGAGTATCACTTCTGTTGTGGGCAAAATCTTAGAGAGAATTCTAAGGGATAGGATTTATGAACATCTGGACAGGAATAATGTGATCAAGGATAGTCAGCATGGTTTTGTGAAGGGCAGGTCGTGCCTCACAAATCTTATTGAATTCTTTGAGAAGGTGACTAAGGAGGTGGACGAGGGGAAAGCGGTAGATGTGGTGTATATGGATTTTAGTAAGGCGTTTGATAAGGTTCCCCATGGTAGGCTACTGCAAAAAATACGGAGGTATGGCATTGAGGGTGAGTTGGAGGTTTGGATTAGGAGTTGGCTGGCTGGAAGAAGACAGAGGGTAGTAGTTGATGGCAAAGGTTCATCTTGGAGTGCCGTCACTAGCGGTGTTCCGCAAGGATCTGTTTTGGGACCATTGCTGTTTGTCATTTTTATAAATGACCTGGAGGAGGGGCTAGAAGGTTGGGTGAGCAAGTTTGCGGATGATAAGAAAGTCAGTGGAGTTGTAGACAGTGAGGAAGGATGTGTCAGGTTACAGTAGGATATAGATAAGCTGCAGAACTGGGCAGAAAGGTGGCAAATGGCATTCAATGTAGCTAAATGTGAGGTGATTCACTTTGGTAAGAGTAATAAAAAGATGGGGTACTGGGCTAATGGTCGGATACTTGGTAGTGTGGATGAGCAGAGGGATATTGGTGTCCATGTACACAGATCTCTGAAAGTTGCCACCCAGGTAAATAGTGCGGTGAAGAAGGCATATGGCGTACTGGCTTTTATTGGTAGAGGAATTGAGTTCCGGAGCCCTGAGATCATGTTGCAGTTGTATAAGACTCTGGTGTCGCCGCATCTGGAGTATTGTGTGCAGTTTTGGTCGCCATACTATAGGAAGGATGTGGAGGCACTGGAACGGGTGCAGAGGAGGTTTACCAGGATGTTGCCTGGTATGGTAGAAAGATCGTATGAGGAAAGGCTGAGGCACTTGGGTTTGTTTTCATTGGAGAAAAGAAGGTTTAGGGGTGACTTGATAGAGGTGTACAAGATGATTAGGGGTTTAGATAGGGTTGACCGTGAGAACCTTTTTCCACGTATGGAGTCAGCTATTACAAGGGGGCATAGCTTTAAATTAAGGGGGGGTAGGTATAGGACAGATGTTAGGGGTAGGTTCTTTACTCAGCGAGTCGTGATTTCATGGAATGCCCAGCCAGTAGCAGTGGTGGACTCTCCCTCATTATGGGCATTTAAGCGGGCATTGGATAGGCATATGGAGGATAGTGGGCTAGTGTAGGTTAGGTGGGCTTGGATCGGCACAACATCGAGGGCCGAAGAGCCTGTACTGTGCTGTATTTTTCTATGTTCTATGTTCTAAAACCTTTGCTTAACACAAATTTATCTATTTCTGATTTTAAATTAACAACTGATCCAGCATCAACTGTCATTTGTGGAAGAGAGTTCCAAACCTCTCCCATCCTTTATGAGGAGAATTGCTTCCTAACATCATTCCTGAATAATCTGGTACTAACTTTCAGACTACGCCATCAAGTTCTAGAATCCTCAACCCATGGAAATAGTTTATCTACTCTGTCTTTTCCTGTCAATATCTCTCGGATTTCGATCAGACCACCCATTAGCCTTCTACATTGCAGAGGAAACAGGCCTCATTTGTATCACCTTGATGCATAACCTAACCTCTAAAATCCAATCATCATTCTTGTGAACCTTCATTGTACTCCCTCCCTCTGAGGCCAATTCAACCTTCCTAAGGTGTGATGCCCTGACATGCTTTCAGTACTCCACGTGGAGCCTCGTCAGGGTTTTATATAACTGCAGCATAACTGCGTCCTTGCCCTCTGTTTAGCTTGTGCTGTGATTATTGTGCTGTCCCACTCGAATTTGTGGTCCCTGTCATCTGTGTGTATGACAATAGGAGCATCTGATCATGGCATTTAGTGGCTAGTTGGTGTTCATGGAAGTGGACTGTTAGTTGTCTGCCTGTTTGCCCTATATTGTGTTTTGTGCAGTCTTTGCATGGAATCCTGTAAATTACGTAAATTACAGGGACCACAAATTCGAGTGGGACAGCACAACAATCACAGCACAAGCCAGAAAGAGAATAGCCAGAGAATTCCTAGAAGCATAGCACTCAACCACGGACTCAATCAACAAGCACATTGACCTAGACTCAGTATACCAGCCACTACTACAAACAACCGAAAGCAGCAGGAACAGACCCAAATAAATTCCAGAGGACACAGTACAACATTGCTTCAAAAGAGGCTCCAAAGCACAGAAGATGTCACCTAGACAGGGGTTAAAAATGTCTGCAAATTAAAATCAGTGAACATACCCAAAACCACGACAATGAGAAAAGTGATTAGCAGCGAATTGAAGCCAAAGTTCAAAATAACGTGAACAAGACTAAAAATATTAAGAAGACAATACTCAAGGCTTTGTGTCCGAATATATGGGGCACTCACAATAAAGTGGGCAGATAAACGCAGCAGTCAATAACAACAGGTTGGAAGTATGGAGCCATGGCTGTTCAGAGACTAGGAAGGGGTGCTGAATATCAGGAGTATTCAGTAATTAGGAAGACCAGGCAAAAAGGCAAGTTGGTGGAATTGCCTTTACTGGTTAAAGAGGAAATTAATATAATAGAGAGGAAGGATATTAACTCTGACAATGTGGACTCTGGATGAGTAGAGTAAAGACACACCAGGGGGCAAAATTCATGAATGGGAATTGTAGAGACCCCCAAGCTGCAGGGGTGACCTTGGGAATGGCATTAAACAGGAAATCAGAGACATGTGCAATAAACAAACTCATCTCCCTTACACTCACTCTCCATACAATCATCAAATAAAGGAGCAGAGTTAGACCATTCGGCCCATCGAGTCTCCTCTGCTATTCGATTATGGCTGATAGGTTTCTCATTTCCATTCTCCTGCCTTCTCCCTGTAACCCTTTATCCCCTTACTCATCAACAACCGCTCTATATACTTCATCGAAACCCTACAGTGTAGAAACAGGCCCTTCGGCCCAACAGGTCCACACTAACACTCTGAAGAGTAAGCCACCCACACCCATTCCAATTACTGTACATTTACCCTTGACTAATGCACCTAACCTACATATCCCTCAGCACTACGGATGGAACAGTGGCTCAGTGGTTAGCACTGCTGCCTCACTGCACCAGGGTCCCAGGTTTGATTCCAGCCTCGGGCAGACTGTCTGTGTGGAGTAATCCATCCAGACCCATTTCCTTCTGACCAGCATACCTAACACTGTGGGCAATTTAGAATGGTCAATTCACCTATCCTGCACATTCTCCCCGTGTCTGCGTGGGTTTCCTCCGGTTTCCTCCCACAGTCCAAAAATGTGCAGGATAGGTGAATTGACCATTCTAAATTGCCCACAGTGTTAGGTATGCTGGTCAGAAGGAAATGGGTCTGGATGGATTACTCTGCGGAGTGTCAGTGTGGACTTGTTGGGCTGAAGGGCCTGTTTCCACACTGTAGGGGACCTAATCTAATCTAATCTAGTCACTATAGATAATTTCCCATGGCCTGCACATCTTTGGATCATGGGAGAAACCCACGCAGACACAGGGACAATGTGCAAACCCAAGTCCCTGATGCTGTGAGGCAGCAGTGCTAACCACTGAGCTGCCACCTGTCTTAAATACACACAGTGACTTAGCCTCTGCAGCAAGGAGTTTCAGAGTCACCACCCTCTGGCTGAAGAAATTCCTCATCATCTCAGTTCCTTCACACTGAGGCTGTGCCTGCGGATCCCAGTCTTTCCGACTGGTGGAAACATCTTCTCCATGTCCACTCTATCCAGGCCTGTCAGTATTCTGTAATTTTCAATCAGCTTTTCCCCCTCCACCCCTCCATCCTTCTAAACTCAGAGTCATAGAGTTGTACAGCACGGAAACAGACCCTTCGATCCATGCCGACCAGATATCCCAACCCAATCTAGTCCCACCTGCCAGCACCCAGCCCATGTCCCTCCAAACCCTTCCTATTCATATACCCAACCAAATGCCTCTTAAATGTTGCAATTGTACCAGCCTCCACCACTTCCTCTGGCAGCTCATTCCATACACGTACCATCCTCTTTGTGAAAAAGTTGCCCCTTAGGTCTCTTTTATATCTTTTCCTCTCACCCTAAACCTATGCCCTCTAGGTCTGGACTCCCTGACCCCAGGGAAAAGACTTTGTCTATTTATCCTATCCGTGCCCCTCATAATTTTGTAAACCTCTATAAGGTCACCTCTCAGCCTCTGATGGTCCAGGGAAAACAGCCCCATCCTGTTCAACCTCTCCCTGTAGCTCAGATCCTACAACCCTGGCAACATCCTTGTAAATCTTTTCTGAACCCTTTCAAGTTTCACAACATCTTTCTGATAGGAAGGAGACCAGAATTGCACAAAATATTCCAACAGTGGCCTAACCAATGTCCTGTATAGCCGCAACATGACCTCCCAACTCCTGTACTCAATACTCTGACCAATAAACGAAAGCATTCCAAACGCCTTCTTCACTATCCTATCTACCTGCGACTCCACTTTCAAGGAGCTATGAACCTGCACTCCAACGTCTCTTTGTTCAGCAACACTCCCTAGGACCTTACCATTAAGTGTATACGTCCTGCTAGGATTTGCTTTCCCAAAATGCAGCACCTCCCATTTAAATTAAACTCCATCTCTCACTCCTCAGCCCACTGGCTTATCTGATCAAGATCCTGTTGTAATCCAACGTAACCTTCTTCTACACCTCCAATTTTGGTGTCATCTGCAAACTTACTAACTGTACCTCTTATGCTCGCATCCAAATCATTTATGTAAATGACAAAAAGTAGAGGGCCCAGCACTGATCCTTGTGGCACTCCACTGGTCACAGACCTCCAGTCTGAAAAACAACCCTCCACCACCACCCTCTGTCCCCCATCAAACACTCACAGGACAGGGCCAGCATGAGGTTAGATACTCCCTCACTCTTTCTCTCCCCAACTGGGATTTTCCCTCACACACTCCCTCACTCCCCCTCCCTCACTCCCCGTCCCTCCCTCACACTCCCCCTCCCTCTCCCTCCCTCTCTCACACTCACACCCTCCCTCACTCCCCCTCCCTCACTCCCCCTCCCTCACACTCATCCTCCCTCACTCCTCCCTCCCTCCCTCCCTCACTCCCCCTCCCTCACTCCCCCTACCTCACAATCCCCCTCCCACACTCCCCCTCCCTCCCTCACTACCCCTCCCTTACTCTCCCTCACTCCCCCTCCCTCCCTCATTCCCCCTCCCTTACACTCACCCTCCCTCACTCTCCCTCCCTCCCTCATTCCCCTTCCCTCACACTCACCCTCCCTCACTCCCCCTCCTCCCTCATTCCCGTTCCCTCACACTCACCCTCCCTCACTCCTCCTCCCTCCCTCATTCCCCCTCCCTCATTCCCCCCACACTCACCCTCCCTCACTCCCCCTCCTCCCTCATTCCCCTTCCCTCACACTCACCCTCCTTCACTCCCCCTCCCTCCTTCATTCCCCTTCCCTTACACTCACCCTCCCTCATTCTCCCCACACTCACCCTCCCTCACTCCCCCACACTCACCCTCCCTCACTCCCTCTCCTCCCTCATTCCCCTTCCCTCACACTCACCCTCCTTCACTCCCCCTCCCTCCCTCATTCCCCCTCACACTCACCCTCCCTCACTCCTCCTCCCTCTCTCATTCCCCCTCCCTCGCAATCACCCTCCCTAATTCCCCCCCACACTCCCCCTCCCTCCCTCATTCCCCCTCCCTCACTCTCGCCCTCCCTCACTCTCCCTCCCTCATTTCCCCCTCACACTCACCCTTCCTCACTCCTCCTCCCTTCCTCATTCCCCCTCCGTCACACTCACCCTCCCTCACTCCCCCTCCCTCCCTCATTCCCCCTCCCTCACACTCACCCTCCCTCACTCCCCCTCCCTCCCTCATTCCCCCTCCCTCACACTCACCCTCCCTCACTCTCCCTCCCTCCCTCATTTCCCCCTCACACTCACCCTCCCTCACTCCTCCTCCCTCCCTCATTCCCCCTCCCTCACACACCCTCCCTCACTCTCCCTCCCTCCCTCATTTCCCCCTCACACTCACCCTCCCTCACTCCTCCTCCCTCATTCCCCCTCCCTCACACTCACCCTCCCTCCCTCCCTCATTCCCCCTCCTTTATTACTCACCCTGTTATCTGTGCCAGCCACTTTATTTCAGTCCTGCCTCAGCACCTCTTCTCTCTCTCAGTCTCTTTTCTCTCTCTTTTTGTCTCTTTTCTCTGCCTTTCTCTCTGTCCGTTTTCTCCCGCCTCTATTTTTATTCTCCCTTGCTCTCTCTTTCTGACCTTTTCTCTATGTCTCTCTCTCCCTCTTTCTATCTCCCTCTCTTTATTTCTCTCCGACTATTTCTGTCTCTCCCTATTTTTCTTTCTCACTCTTTCTCTGTCGCCCTGTCTGTCTGTCTCTCTCTGTCTCACTCTCTCTCTTTCACCCTGTGTCTCATTATCTCTCTGTCTAACTCTCTGTCTCCCTCTCTCTGTCACCCCCGTCTCTATCTCACTGTCTCCCTCTGTTTCACTCTCTCTGTATCTCACTCTGTCTGTCTCTCTCTCTGTCTCACTCCCTCTCTCTGTCTCTCTCTCTGTCTGTCTCTCACTCTCTGTCCCTGTCTCTCTCTCTGTCTCCCCCTCTCTGTCTCACTCCCTCTCTCTGTCTCTCTCTCTCTGTCTGTCTCTCACTCTCTGTCCCTGTCTCTCTCTCTGTCTCTCTCTCTCTGTCTCTCTCTCTCTTTCTTTGTCTCTCTTTCTCTGTCCCTCTCTCTGTGTCTGAGCTAAACTCTGTTGCTGCTTCCCTCTCACACCAGGCACTGAACTGGGGGTCGTTCACTTGTTTCTGATCATTTATCACAATCAGCTCAGCCTGAGAATCTGTTCCTGTTCTCTCTGTCTGACACCAGCTCTTCAATGCCCCTCACCCAAAATCTGTCTTCAGCCAATCACTGGCTTCTCCCTACCCAGGGCATGGGCTACAGCCCCTGGGAAAGTAACAAGGGCCAGAAACCTGCCCCCAACTGCCACCCAAATCCCCATCCCCCGAAACCACCATTAGCCTCTGACTGTCTCTCTCTCTCCCTCTCTTTCTGTCTCTCCCTCTCTCTGTTTCTCAGTCTTCCCCTCACTCTCTCCATCTCTCTTTCTCAGTCTCTGTCTCTCTGATTTTCAGACTTTCTCCCTCACTCTTTCTTCCTCTCCATTTCTCAGTCTCCCTCCTCCCTCCCTCTCCGTTTCTCAGTCTCCCTCCTCCCTCCCTCTCCGTTTCTCAGTCTCCCTCCCCCCTCCCTCTCTGTTTCTCAGTCTCCCTCCTCCCTCCCTCTCCGTTTCTCAGTCTCCCTCCCCCCTCCCTCTCCGTTTCTCAGTCTCCCTCCCCCCTCCCTCTCCATTTCTCAGTCTCCTTCCTCCCTCCCTCTCCGTTTCTCAGTCTCCCTCCTCCCTTCCTCTCCATTTCTCAGTCTCCCTCCCCCTCCCTCTCCGTTTCTCAGTCTCCCTCCTCCCTCCCTCTCCGTTTCTCAGTCTCCCTCCTCCCTCCCTCTCCGTTTCTCAGTCTCCCTCCTCCCTCCCTCTCCGTTTCTCAGTCTCCCTCCTCCCTTCCTCTCCATTTCTCAGTCTCCCTCCCCCTCCCTCTCCGTTTCTCAGTCTCCCTCCCCCCTCACTCTCCGTTTCTCAGTCTCCCTCCCCCCTCCCTCTCCGTTTCTCAGTCTCCCTCCTCCCTCCCTCTCCGTTTCTCAGTCTCCCTCCTCCCTCCCTCTCCGTTTCTCAGTCTCCCTCCCCCCTCCCTCTCCGTTTCTCAGTCTCCCTCCTCCCTCCCTCTCTGTTTCTCAGTCTCTCTCACCCTTTTAGCTTCAATTTCTCTTTCCTCAGTCCCCTCCTCTCTTAAAAACATTGAATATAGGTGAGGAGTAGGGCATATGGCTCTCTGAGCCCACTCTCATCATCCAACTCTATTCCTCTTACACTTCACTTTCAGAATTTCCAGTTTGCAGGATCCAGCCCCCTCTTTATCAAGGAATGGAATCCCGTGACACACCCAAACTCCATCAGGATAGTCTCAGGGTTGTCTGCTTCACCCTGGAACAAAGGCCCCATCCCTCCCACCCTCCTCCACTTGGCCGCGCTCATCCTCACCCTCAACAAATTCTCTTTTCCATTTTCCCTCCTCTCAAAGGCGTGGCCATGGGTACCAGCATGGGTCCTGGTTATACCTGTCTCTTTGTGGGGTCCATGGAACATTCCTTGTTCCAGTCCTCTTCCAGCCCCCTCCCACAACTCTTTCTTTGGTATATCGATGATATTATTGGCACTGCTTCCTACCCATGTCCAGAATTGGAAATGTTTATCAATTTAACTTCTAATTTCCACCCGTTCTCACCTTCACCTGGTCCACCTCTGACTCCTCCCTTCTCCTCCTTGACATCTCAGTTTCCATTAGGGCTGGCCATTGACTTATTTATTCATTTATGGGATAAGGATGATAGGTCAGCATTTATTGGCCACTGAAGATCACCCACATTGCTGTGGGTCTGGAGTCAATGTGGGCCAGACCAGGTAAGGATGGCAGATCTCTTATCTAAATGACACTAGTGAACCGGATGGGTTTAAGCTGACAATCTACAATGGTATCTGCACTTAGACCCTTAATTCTAGAGTTTTTTAAAAATTCCACTATCTGCCGTGGCAGGACTAGACCGCATGTCCCCAGAACATTAGCTGACTTTCTGGATTAATAGTCTAGTGAAGGCACCACCGGGCCACTACATCCGGTAATAAGGTGATCCACAACAAACCCACTGACTCCCAAAGGAACCTGGACCATCCTCCAGTGGGATGCCACTCCCAGACACACATTCCCTCCCCTCCCCTGTCAGCCTTCCTCAGGAACCATTCCTTCCATCACATCCAGGTCCACTCCCCCTTCACTCTCAACGCCATCCCCCAGCCCCAGCCTCATGGGACCTTCCCCTGCAACCGCCGAAGATATAACACCTGCCTGTTCATTTCCTCCCCCATCAGTAACCAAGGCCCCAAACACACCTTCCAGGTGAAGCGGCACTTCACCTGCACTTCCCACAATCTAGTCTACTGCATCTGCTGCTCACAATGTGGTCGTCTCTACATTGGGGAAACAGAGCGTACACTGGGTGACCACTTCACAGAGCACCGACATTCTGTCTGCAAAATAGTCCCTGAGCTTCCAGTTACCTGCCACGTTATCACCCCACCCTGATCCCTGGCCAGCTTCTCTGTCTCGGGTTTGCTGCAATGCTCTAACGAGACTCAGCAGAAGCAGGAAGAACAGCACCTCATTATCTACCTGTTAACTCTACAGCCTTCTGGACTCAATATTGAGGTTCAACAACTTTGGATCCTGAGGCACCTTTTCCCATGTCCTTAGCCCATGCCCCATACACTCCCTAGAGAAAGGGGAGTCAAGACTGGAAAAGGATTACAAAAGAAGTGTGAAAAACTTTAGAAGCAAAAACACTGTTAGACTGAGAGCTAATGTAGGTCAGAGACACAGGGGCCTGGCACTCAGTGTGAGTCTGACATGGCCGGTGGAGTTATAATGAGGTGGAGGTTGTAGACAGTAGAGCTGATGCAAAGTGCTGTCTCCCAGGGAGATGCTCACTGTCTGACTGGGAAAGAGCCAGCATGATGGAATTCACTCTGTGAGACATTAGACAATCAGTGACACAGATTACTCCGGCAGCGTTGCAACCACTGATTCCAAATCTGTCTCCAAGTTGAGCTGTGAGTCTCAGGGAGACTGATGTCCACACCCCATTGGCTGCTACCTCTCCCACTTCCTTTAGTCTCAGTCCAGGAGGAGAACAGTCCTGAATCGGGAAGAACACCCTGGACACTCTCTCTCTCTCTCTCTGGTTTCCTTTCCCTCCCATACCTCCATCCCCTTCTCCATTTCCCTTCCCCCCCATCCCTGCTCCAGCTCATCCCTCACTCACAGAAAATCATAGCACAGGTTAACGGAGACGCCATTGGACCCAAAAAATCTATCCTAGCTCTTCTTTAGGCCCCACAACCCAATCTTCCCCCCTTGTTATTTTTCTCTTTGTATATTGATCTAATCCACACACCAACGTAGCCTGAGGAGTATCTTCATTCATCCTGCCTTCACCTGTCCTGGGGAAAGATGGAGTGCTCGGGGGAACAGCTTCCCTTGTCCTGTCAGTGTCAGACTACACTGGGAAATCACTTTTACAATCAAAGCTTCCACTTTATCCTCACAACGACCTACCTGCTGTTATCTTTCAGCTTTTCCAGAATCTTATGTCAAATACTGGAGACCTCGGAGTCTAATGACTGATTCCAAACAGGCAATCCAACTTGTTCAACACATTGTCACATCTCATACTCACACCCAAAACATCGACCTCCCTCTCTCCATTGTCCACTGACTTTTTAACTTCCCTCTCACGGTATAGCCATCCCCACCCAGACAATGCAGTCAAACTGGTAAATGGTACCCTGGTCTGACCCACCTCATAGACCTCAAACCAAAGCCTCAGTATGAGGAGCTGGTGGTAATGTTACTGGAGTCCAGAACTAGAGGGCATAGGTTTAAGGTGAGAGGGGAAAGCTATAAAAGAGACCTGAGGGACAACTTTTTCACACAGAGGGTGGTACGTGTATGGAATGAGCTGCCAGAGGAAGTGGTGGAGGCTGGTACAATTGCAACATTTAAGAGGCACTTGGATGGGTATATGAATAGGAAGGGTTTGGAGGGACATGGGCTGGGTGCTGGCAGGTGGGACTAACCCTAACCCTAACCCTAACCCTAACCCTAACCCTAACCCTAACTACTTGCTCATCCAAGTAGTTTTTCAAGGTTTTGAGGTTCCCCGCCTCGCTACCCTCCCAAGCAGTGCATTCCAGACCGCCGCCACCCTCTGGGAAACAACTGCTTTCTGTCATGACCGCAAGACCACGGAAGGTCTGACGGCCCATAAGACGTAGGAGCAGAATCGGGCCATTCGGCCCACGCTCCGCCATTCGGTCGTGGCTCACAGGTTTCTCAACCCCGATTCTCCTGCCCTCTCCCCACAACCCTTGATCCCCTTATAATCAAGAACCTCTCTATCTCTGTCTTAAATGCAACCTCATCTCAGCCTGAAGGGACGACCCTTCACCCTGAGGCTGTACTTCCAGGTCCTCGTCTCGCCTACTAGTGGGATCATCGGGTTCAATTCCCGCCTCAGGCGACTGACTGTGTGGAGTTTGCACGTTCTCCCCGTGCCTGCGTGGGTTTCCTCCGGGTGCTCCGGTTTCCTCCCACAGTCCAAAGATGTGCAGGTCAGGTGAATTGGCCATGCTAAATTGCCCGTAGTGTTAGGTAAGGGGCAAATGTAGGGGTATGGGTGGGTTGCGCTTCGGCGGGTCGGTGTGGACTTGTTGGGTCGAAGGGCCTGTTTCCACACTGTAATGTAATGTAATCTAATCTAATCTTCTTCACATCCACTCTGACCAGGCCTCCCAGTAGCCTGTAAGGTTCAGTCAGATCCCGCCTTACCTTTCGAAACACCATCGGGTATAGACCCAGAGACCTCGTGTGACAAACCCTTCAGCCCCAGGGGGAACACGCTTGTAAACCTTCTCTAGACTCCCTCCAACACCAGCGCATCCCTTCCTTTGGTACAGGGCACAAAACTGCTCCCGATATTCCACCTGTGGTCAGACCAGAGTCTGATGCAGCCTCAGCAGCACGTCTCTGCTCCTTTTTTCTCGCCCGCTTGAAATGAATGCCGACACTGCATTTGCCTTCCGAACCATCGGATGAACCTGCATGTTAATCATGAAACAACCTGGAACTAAGACTCCCAAGACCCTCAGCGCTTCAGATTTGCAAAGCCTTTCCCTCGTTCAGAAAATCGTCTACCCGATTGTTCTTGCTACCAAAGTGCAAAACCGCACACTTGGTCACTTCTTTCCCCACTCGCCCTTCATCTCCACGCCCTTCTGCAGCCTGCCCGTTTCCTCAAAACTACCTGTCCCTCTCGCTATCTTTGTGCCATCTGCAAACTCAGCAAAAATGCCCGCCGTGGCCCTCATTATCGTCGACACCCCAATAAGGTCCCTGTCACAGCCCCGTCTACAAGGTATTTGCAGAAATTCACCAAAGTTATACACGTGGCCGGAGACTTTGGCACGTCGGGTCGATAACACAGGGCCCAGCGAGCCTGTGCCGATTCCTACTCCTTGTTTGGCCGTGCTACTTGTTGCCCAGACGTGGTTTCAGTCCCGCCGTTCCGCCTCCCGTTCACGTGTCTAACAAGGTGAGCCTTAAACATAGAACATAGAAGAATTCAGCGCAGTACAGGCCCTTCGGCCCTCGATGTTGCGCCGATCCAAGCCCACCTAACCTACACTAGCCCACTATCCTCCATATGCCTATCCAATGCCTGCTTAAATGCCCATAATGAGGGAGAGTCCACCACTGCTACTGGCAGGGCATTCCATGAACTCACGACTCGCTGAGTAAAGAACCTACCCCTAACATCTGTCCTATACCTACCCCCCCTTAATTTAAAGCTATGCCCCCTTGGAAAAAGATTCTCACTGTCGACCCTATCTAAACCCCTAATCATCTTGTACACCTCTATCAAG
The DNA here is from genome assembly GCF_037043375.1 of Chiloscyllium plagiosum. Lineage (NCBI taxonomy): Eukaryota > Metazoa > Chordata > Chondrichthyes > Orectolobiformes > Hemiscylliidae > Chiloscyllium > Chiloscyllium plagiosum. The sequence goes on along the minus strand of NW_028270141.1, from coordinate 165,620,700 downwards.
TCACCCCTAAACCTTCTTTTCTCCAATGAAAACAACCCCAAGTGCCTCAGCCTTTCCTCATATGATCTTTCTACCATACCAGGCAACATCCTGGTAAACCTCCTCTGCACCCGTTCCAGTGCCTCCACATCCTTCCTATAGTATGGCGACCAAAACTGCACACAATACTCCAGATGCGGACGCACCAGAGTCTTATACAACTGCAACATGACCTCAGTACTCCGGAACTCAATTCCTCTACCAATAAAAGCCAGTACGCCATATGCCTTCTTCACCGCACTATTTACCTGGGTGGCAACTTTCAAAGATCTGTGTACATGGACACCAAGATCCCTCTGCTCATCCACACTACCAAGTATCCGTCCATTAGCCCAGTACCCCATCTTTTTATTACTCTTACCAAAGTGAATCACCTCACACTTAGCTACATTGAACACCATTTGCCACCTTTCTGCCCAGTTCTGCAGCTTATCTATATCCCGCTGTAACCTGCCACATCCTTCCTCACTGTCTACAACTCCTCCGACTTTCGTATCATCCGCAAACTTGCTCACCCAACCTTCTAACCCCTCCTCCAGGTCATTTATAAAAATGACAAACAGCAATGGTCCCAAAACAGATCCTTGCGGAACACCGCTAGTGACGGCACTCCAAGATGAACCTTTGCCATCAACTACTACCCTCTGTCTTCTTCCAGCCAGCCAACTCCTAATCCAAACCTCCAACTCACCCTCAATGCCATACCTCCGTGTTTTTTGCAGTAGTCCACCATGAGGAACCTTATCAAACGCCTTACTAAAATCCATATACACCACATCTACCGCTTTCCCCTCGTTCACCTCCTTAGTCACCTTCTCAAAGAATTCAATAAGGTTTGTGAGGCACGACCTGCCCTTCACAAAACCATGCTGACTATCCTTGATCACATTATTCCTATCCAGATGTTCATAAATCCTATCCCTTAGAATTCTCTCTAAGATTTTGCCCACAACAGAAGTGAGATTCACCAGCCAATAGTTACTAGGGTTATCCCTACTCCCCTTCTTGAACAAGGGAACCACATTTGCTAGCCTCCAATCTTCTGGCACTACTCCTGTAGACAACGAGGACATAAAAATCAAGGCCAATGGCTTTGCAATCTCCTCCCTTGCTTCCCGGAGAATCCTAGGATAAATGCCATCAGGCCCAGGGGACTTATCTATTTTCACCCTTTCCAGAATTTCCAACACCTCTTCTCTACATACCTCAAAGCCATCCATTCTACTTAATTGTGACTCAGTACTCACATTGACAACAATGTCCTGTTCCTGATTGAATACTGACGAAAAGTATTCATTCAATGTCTCCCCAATCTCTTCAGCCTCCACACGCAACTTCCCACTACTATCCTTGACTGGACCTATTCCTACCCTAGTCATTCTTTTATTCCTGACATACCTATAGAAAGCCTTAGGGTTTTCCCTAATCCTACCAACTAAGGCCCTTTCATGTCCCCTCCTTGCTGCTCTTAGCTCTCTCTTCAGGTCCTTCCTGGCTACCGTATAACTCTCAATCGCCCCAATTGAACCTTCACGCCTCATCTTTACATAGGCCGCCCTCTTCCATTTAACAAGGGATTCCAATTCCTTATTAAACCACGGCTCCCTCACACGACCCTTTCCTCCCTGCCTGACGGGTACATACTTATCAAGGACACTCAATAGTTGCTCCTTGAACAAGCTCCACATATCAGTTACGCCCTTGTCTTGAAGCTTACTTTTCCAAGCCACACATCCTAAGTCATGCCTCACCGCATCATAATTTCCCTGCCCCCAGCTATAACTCTTGCCCTGTAGTGCACACTTATCCCTCTCCATCGCGAGAGTAAAAGTCACCGAATTGTGGTCACTGTCCCCAAAGTGCTCACCTACCTCTAATTCTAACACCTGGCCTGGTTCGTTACCCAGAACCAAATCCAGTATGGCCTCACCTCTTGTTGGCCTATCTACATATTGTGTCAGGAAACCCTCCTGCACACATTGGACAAACACTGACCCATCTAACGAACTTGAGCTATAGCTTTCCCAATCAATATCAGGAAAGTTAAAGTCCCCCATAACAACCACCCTATTACTTTCACTCTTCTCTTGAATCATCCTCGCAATCCTTTCTTCTACGTTTCTAGGACTATTAGGAGGCCTGTAAAAAATTACTAACAGGGTGAGCTCACCTTTCCTATTCCTAACCTCAGCCCAAACTACCTCAGACGGCGAGTCTTCATCCATCGTCCTTTCCACAGCTGTAATACTATCTTTGACAAGCAATGCCACACCTCCCCCTCTTTTACCCCCACCTCTGACCCTACTAAAACATTTAAACCCTGGAACCTGCAACAGCCAATCCTGTCCCTGTTCTACCCATGTCTCCGTAATAGCCACAACATCGAAGTCCCAGGTACCAACCCACGCTGCAAGTTCCTAATGTACCAACCCACGTTCCTAATGTGCCTGCTTCCAGCGCTTCGACTGGCAACGCGTTCCAGGCACCCACCATCCTCTGTGTGAAAACCTTTCCCCGCACTTTTCCCTTCTCACTTTCCCCCTCTCACCGTGAACCTGTACCCACTGACTCGCCACCCCACCCTTTCGATGCCTCTCAGTATGCTGTCGACCACTATCAGGTCGCCCCTCAGCTTCCGTCTTTGCAGTGACGACAATCCAAGTTTATTCAATCTCTCCTCACAGCAGAAGCGCTCCAGGGCAGGCAACGTGCTGGTAAACCTTCTCTGCACCCTCTCCAAAGCATCCACGTCCTTCTGGTAGTGTGCCGAACAGCATTGCGCGCGATATCCCAATTGTAGCCTAACTGGAGTTTTGTACAGCTCTTTGTACAGATCATTTATTTACACGTCACAAACAACAAAGGTCCTAGCACTGAGCCCTGCGGGACGCCACTAGTTACTGATCTCCTTTCCGAAAAATGCGCCCCGAGTCGGTTTTGTATCCAGCTAGCCGACTCACCTCAGATCCCACGAGACTCTACCTTTTGTAGCAGCCTGCCGTAAGATGTGAAGCGATCCAGAAGAGATTACTGACGCAAAGGTGACTACACTTAAATGAAAGTGCTGGGAATGGCAACCGTGATGGAACTCGCAGCCAAGGAAGGTCAACACCTCACAAAATGGTGGCTGAGAGTTCACAAAATGGTGGCCCAGGGACAAGCACCAACGCAGACACAAAACTGCCACTGCTGTGGAAACACATGTCAGGCAGCAGCAAATTGCTGCTGGAAAGAAGCTGTGTGCAGAAACTGCAGCATTAAAAAAGAATATATTAAGTGGGTGCGCTCGGGGGAGAAAGTACCAATAACCTGCAGCGAAAGTACAGGAAGAAATCCTAAATGGTACAAAAAGGGCAAGAAGACAAAAGCCCAGGCGCACAAACCAATGAGGTGTTGTTGTTACAGATACTGGCGATAGCTGCCGACGCCCCGGTCGCTCCCTTACTGAACGGCAAACCGGTAAGAATGGAGGTGGACACCGGTTTCATTGATACGGCTGAGTCACGTTGCGCTGCAACCTTCAGAAACTGAGCGAGGAACACACACAGGTGCTTTCACGGTGGGAACGTTCAGTTATACGGTCAGTCTGAAGACACAGCCTGCGCGTCAACAAAGGAAATCTTAGAGCTTTATGGGCAAGAATGTGGTTGGACAGAATCAAACTCAACTGGGCCGAAGGCAATCACTTGTCAAGATTCTGAGAGTGACTGATCAAGAATTCTAAAGAAGCACGCTATTGTTTTCAATGGGATAGAGAAGCAGGACGCCGGGAGCCTTTGATAAGGTTCCACGTGGTAGGCTGTTGGAGAAAATGCAGAGGCATGGAACTGAGGGTGATTTAGCAGCTTGGCTTAGAAACTGGCTTTCTGAAAGAAGGCAGCGGGTGGTGGTTGATGGAAAATATTCAGCCTGGAGTCCGGTTACTAGTGGTGTGCCACAAGGGTCTGTTTTGGGACCACTGCTGTTTGTCATTTTTATAAATGACTTAGATGCAGGCATAACATAGGTGGATGGATTAGTAAATTTGCAGACGACGCTAAAGTCGGTGGAGTGGTGGTCAGTGTGGAAGAATGTTACAGGTTGCAGGGGGACTTGGATAAACTGCAGAATTGGGCTGAGAGGTGGCAAATGGAGTTCAATGCAGCTAAATGTGAGGTGATGCACTTTGGGAAGAATAACAGGAAGGCAGAGTACTGGGTCGATGGAAAGATTCTTGGTAGTGTGGATGTGCAGAGGGATCTTGGAGTCCCATGTACATAGATCCCTGAAAGTTGCCACCCAAGTGGATAGTGCTGTTAAGAAGGCTGTTAGGTTTCATTCGTAGAGGGATTGAGTGCCGGAGCCGCAATATCATGCTGCAACAGTTCACCTGCTGGTGTGTGCTAGGCGGTTTCCTTTCCCTTTGCTCAACGACCTATTTGCTGAACTAGCCGGAGGTCAGCTTTTCAGTAAAACTGAGCCCGGTAAACCCTACCTCCAGATGAGTGTAGATCCTGAGTTTAAATGAATGAGACACAATCTTATTGAAACATATTGGATTCTTACGTGGCTCGACAGGGTAAATGCTGAGAGGACATTTTCCCTCATGGGAGTGTCTAGAACTGAACAGAATAAAGAGGCACCAATTTAAGAGTGAGATCAGGAGAAACGTCTTCTCTCAGAGGGTTGTGAGTCTTTGGAATTTGTTGTCACAGACAGCTGGCACACGCTGCTTGTGTGAGACTGACTTTGCTGCCTCAGCCAGAACTGGCAGCATTCTAAGTGCAAAAGAAGGCAAGGGGGTGTTGTGCCAGTCCCTGCGTACACAGCCCAGGTGCCGGATAATCTGCAGTGCTCCTACCTGCCTTATTATCTTTCCAGGCCAGTTCCGGTCAGCAAACATTGGTTTGTTTGTTCTACGTTTTCTCACGTGCTGTTGTCGAGTTAGTGCTGTCTCTTTGCTTTTCCCAGTGAGAATTGACTCTCTGAGTAACCTGCCTCTGACTCAGTCATTCGTGATAGCACACACGATTCTGTCGCGGCTCCGTGAATCGGAAAATGGCTGAAACTCACAGTCCTTTGCCTCGTTTTTCCGGTCAGTCACATACGTACCTATCGATTCCGCCTGCCCTTGCAGTCTGATGAAAAGCATGTGCCTTAAATACGTCCCGATGATTTTTGTCCTAGCTCACAGTGTTCTCGAAATCTCTCTTTCAAGTCATCAAAATCAAAACGACTGAACCCCGAGATAGCTTCATCCCCAGCAGCATGCAGCAACGTAGCACAGTTGACCTTCTCTTGTTTTTCTGAAATGTCGCTCGCGAGTATGAAAAGCTGGTGGGCAGCTACGGTTGCTGCGACTCCCAAATTCTGACACCATGTGGTGTGATCGGGGCCCGGCGTTGGCGGGAAGGTGCAGCACGCAGCAGGGGTCCGAGGGGATGACATTGAGAGCAAGTGTCAAGGTGCGCAAGAGACAGAGATGGCGAGAGAAGGATAGGGAGCGGGAGCTGAGCAGCCACCTTAGAACAGACGAGTTTGAATCGACTCACGCCCGGTTGGATGTGAGGTGTGAGAAATGAAGCACTTGGTACTCAAACCCATCCAGCAGACACAAAGCACCGAAAGCCTGAGTTATAAACATGAAGCTGTTTTTAGATTTATAGATGAGGGGTGCACCGTTCCCGGAGGTACTGCAATACCAGGTCGATGCGTGGAGTGGACGGAGCAAGCCCCTATTCCATCTCCCTGCTCCAAAAATCAATTTAATATATGGTCCCCAGATAAGGGACGTATCAGATATTAAACTGATAAGAACAGATTTTTTTTTTTTATTTCAAAATATACTTTATTCATATAAATAAATCTTTGGTACTTGTACAATTTGTCATATCGTTCATAAATATATACATTCCATGTCGTAAAGAACAGATTGAATTACTCAAATTTACAGTTATCCTATTTACAGTTCCCTTCATTAACCATCCAGTCTCTTATTATTTAGCTGTGGCTTCAGCGGAACCCACCTACTGAGTGGGTGCCCTGTTATATGAGAGCAAAGGAAAAACGTCTTTAACCCCCAGTTTATGGGGTTACCATTGTCCATTTGACTGTCCTGTCTCTGGGGTAGCTGTCTGCATCCCCATGGTGTGCACAAACTGCTGGACCTTCGCTGGGCTGAGGTAGCTATCCAGGCCCTCACTGGGGTCATTTACCTGCTCTGGTGTCATTGAGCCAAGGCAAGGGTCCGCACCGTCCAGTTCTGTGTCTGACAATGGGACTGTCAGAGGATCGCAGCTCTCAGTTACCTGTAGTTGTGGGACAGTGGGTACCCCCTGGTTCTCACTGGGTGGAGGGTGGACTTCAGGGGGTCCGTTGTTTCCTGGTTGGGAGGAAATGCCCTCCTCTTTATCTACGGCACTCTGTCTCTTCTTCTGGTGGTGATGATGTTCTTTGTGCCCGTCTTCCCCATCCGAAGAGCTGGCCGTCCCTCCCTCGTGCAGCTGTCTTTTCCCCCTTTGCTCGAAGGCTTTGTGGGCGTGGCCGGATTTTCTCTTCCTGTTTATAACAGGTATCCACTCCTCTGCCTGCTCGATTAGCTCCTCCTCCATTGCTTCCATCTGCCCAGCGAGAGCTAGGATCAGCTGCTGTGTCTCTCCGCTGGCTGCCACCTCCTCTACTCCAGCCTGTTCTTCTTTCTGGGTGCCACCAGACTCTGTTTCCCTGCTGTCTAGGTGGACGTTACTGGTCTTTGGGGGTCCACGGCTCGCCTTGCCACCTCCAGCCATCTGTGCGTAAGTGGGGCCCCCCCGTCTTGGGCAGGTCTTGTACACGTGGCCCACCTCTCCGCACAGGTTGCAGCTCTTTTCTTCCTGACAGTCCTTAGTCAGGTGACCCTCCTGTTTGCAGTTCCTGCAGATGGTCACTTTGCAATCCGCCAGCACATGTCCCGACTTCCCGCAGGCTCGGCACACTTTTGGCTGCCCTGCATATGTCAGGTAGCCTCTGTTCCCTCCAATTGCGAAGCTCGAGGGTGGGTGAAGAATGTTCCCATTGCCATCGACCCTCAGAGTCACTCTGACCTGTCGCTTACTGGTCCAGATCCCAAAGGGGTCGATCACGTCGGTGGCTTCTCCCTCAACTTGGACGTACCTTCCCAGGAAAGTCAGGACATCAGCCGCTGGAACATAGGGGTTGTACATATGGATTGTAACCACCCGGCTCCTCTGTGCAGGAAGCACACACAATGGGGTTGCCGACAAGATGGAGAACAGCGGCTCCCCTTCCTTCTCCTTGAAGACCTTCAGGAGCTGTTCGCACTGCTTCACGCTCCTGAAGGTCACATCAAAGTAGCCTGCCCCAGGGAAATCCTGCAGGCAGTACACGTCTGCTGCAGCGAACCCACAGCATCCTAGCAATACCTTCTTAATAAACAGGATGCGATCCACCGGTGTACGGCCCTCCACCTGCTTGACAGACACCCGGACGGTGTTTCGAACCCCCTGCCCAGGGCTGCGCGCAGCTGTTGAGGCCATAGCTCGGAGGTTGGCTGGTCCCTGAATTGGCGTTAGGCCGGAGCCAGCATGAAGATCCACCAATAGCAGGTCAGCACAACCAAACAATCCTCCAACGTCCAATCACGATCCAGCGATGATCTCCACTAGCTCTGATGACTCGCAACTCGACCCCTGTCCTGATAAGAACAGACACTACACTTGATCTTAGCCAAAAGGCCGAGAAGCGATAACTACAATACCGCGGACTGCCTCAAGTCCCATTTGTCCTCCATGTTTTCAATCAGCTTGATTCTGTTCAAAGACTTGTAGATCACTGCTGACAGTTTCCCTGTCGCCGTAGTCCTCCCAGGATTTCTAACGAGAGCAGCAGGTCCGTTTACAGCAGTTGCTTTTTTTCCCCTGTCAGTGAACCACTGTCTCATGGTCATGTAGAGATCGTCAGTATCTCACCAATCAAGTGGGTCAGGGCTAAGCTTACGTGACTTCTCACGTGACCAGCACAGCGTTTTTGAGGAGGCGGTAACCAACTGCAGAACTGCACGCATTGAATGATACATTCAGCCTGTCATGTCTGCATCAGCTCTCTGCACGAGCAACTTCCCCAGTCCCACTCGCCCTGCAGCAAATATTCTCTCTTCAGATAAGTATCCGACCCTCCGACCAAAGTCACCATTGAATCTGCCTCCAGCACCCTCTCTCTCAGGCAGTGCACTGCATATTCTCACCACTCGCTGAAGATGCTTGGGCCTAGGACGCTACCTCGATGAAACGTGACACGTAGAGAAGAAAGCAATAGATTCAGCCGAGCCCTCCATGTCTTTGATGTGTGTGGATGTGCCTGCAGTTAGAACATTGCACAGTACAGGCCCTTCGGCCCACGATGTCGTGCCGAGCAGTTTTCTTAATCTAAGATCAACCTAACCTACACACCCCTCAATTTACTGCCGTCCAGCGTGTGCTCGCCGAGCAGTAGCTTAAATGTCCCTGACAGTTTGTGGGAGATTAGAAATGCAGTTAGAGATGTTGTTTTTGCAGATGGGTGACGGGGTGTTGTGGGGGGAGGGGAAGGGGAACATTACACAAACGGTCGCGGGATTCTTGCAGCATACCTAAGGCTAAGATTTTAACGAATATAGAGGTTTTTGTTTAAGAAATAGTTGTAAACTAAGAAATAACTTTAAAGTGTTGTAGCTGACCACAAAAGTAGCAGTAGGGGCATTTCACAATAAGCTTATAGTATGATAAGGGGAACTGGATAAAATAGCAGACAGGCTGTAACAGACAAGGACAAGGACAGCAGGGTAGTCAGATAAGGAAAATTAGAGAAAAACGAGTGAGGTAATCGGCTTATGATAGGATGGGAAAAGGGAGGCGTGATTCCGCAACTTGCAAACTGAATAAGAATGCTTACATGTTTTGTTTTCGCGCGCTTTTGCTAGCCTGATTGCTTGAGCAAAACGCCTGTTCTTGCAAGGCCGTAAAGAATTAAATGTTCTTGTTTCCAAGGCTTTGTCTCAGGCTGAATTGTGAGTGAGTTTTGTTTCTCACAGTTGCCGAAGGGCCTGTTGTTGCGCTGCTCTGTTCGACGTTCTAAAAATCTCAGCTGTTACCAATGTGAAAAATCCCTGCCTCCCCACAAGGCAAATGATTGGAGCAGGTTCGAATTCTGACCGAAAAATCTCACTGTCAGGAAATCTCGGCTCGCTCACCTTTACGAACAGTACCTCTTACAGACTAATCCATCTTGTCTTGGAAAGTGTGAACTCCCATCCCCCAACCCACCTCGTGCAAATGAATAGCACGACGGGGCGGGGATGTGAAGATCAATTTACAGCAAATCAGCCTTTATTGGTTCGGCTCCAAACATTCCAATTCGGTCTGCTTCCTTAAAATTGCAAATCAAGATTCAAGAGTGCTAATTGCAGCGCTAACAGCAAGCTAATGGTTTGATAGTGGCTGTGCAATCAAAAAGCAAGGTCTAAAATGCAAAATAAAGCAAAACACCCAGTAAGCAAAACCTCAGCATCTGTGGGGAAAAAGCAGAATTAACGCTTTTTCGAGTCCAGTGACCCTTCTCCCGAAGGGTGCAGCGAGTTCTGTTTTCGTCTAGACATTACAACCTGCAGCACCACGCGTGGAGTCAGTGATCAACTGCACCTTCACTCTATTGGTAGCCACTGAGCACGTACATCGATGCTTGCATCAGGACGAGACGAAACCTGAACCAAACGGACGGAGGCTCCGAAGCTCTCTGCCACCCTCTCACCTTCAATGCGCACTTGGATCCATCCGGCTGCTCCGCATCAGGAAGCATCAATGGGGCGGCCTCAATCAACAGATGGGAATCAGAAAGCTTCCCCACACAGTCACACAGTACAGAAGAGGCCCTTTGGCCCTCCGAGTCCGCACTGACAAAGCTACTCTAAGTCTGCTCTAGTCCCACTTTCCAGCACTTGGTCCGTAGCCAGGAAAGGTTATGACATTTCCAGTGCTCATCCAAGTAGTTTTTCAAGGTTTTGAGGTTCCCCGCCTCGCTACCCTCCCAAGCAGTGCATTCCAGACCGCCGCCACCCTCTGGGAAACAACTGCTTTCTGTCATGACCGCAAGACCACGGAAGGTCTGACGGCCCATAAGACGTAGGAGCAGAATCGGGCCATTCGGCCCACGCTCCGCCATTCGGTCGTGGCTCACAGGTTTCTCAACCCCGATTCTCCTGCCCTCTCCCCACAACCCTTGATCCCCTTATAATCAAGAACCTCTCTATCTCTGTCTTAAATGCAACCTCATCTCAGCCTGAAGGGACGACCCTTCACCCTGAGGCTGTACTTCCAGGTCCTCGTCTCGCCTACTAGTGGGATCATCGGGTTCAATTCCCGCCTCAGGCGACTGACTGTGTGGAGTTTGCACGTTCTCCCCGTGCCTGCGTGGGTTTCCTCCGGGTGCTCCGGTTTCCTCCCACAGTCCAAAGATGTGCAGGTCAGGTGAATTGGCCATGCTAAATTGCCCGTAGTGTTAGGTAAGGGGCAAATGTAGGGGTATGGGTGGGTTGCGCTTCGGCGGGTCGGTGTGGACTTGTTGGGTCGAAGGGCCTGTTTCCACACTGTAATGTAATGTAATCTAATCTAATCTTCTTCACATCCACTCTGACCAGGCCTCCCAGTAGCCTGTAAGGTTCAGTCAGATCCCGCCTTACCTTTCGAAACACCATCGGGTATAGACCCAGAGACCTCGTGTGACAAACCCTTCAGCCCCAGGGGGAACACGCTTGTAAACCTTCTCTAGACTCCCTCCAACACCAGCGCATCCCTTCCTTTGGTACAGGGCACAAAACTGCTCCCGATATTCCACCTGTGGTCAGACCAGAGTCTGATGCAGCCTCAGCAGCACGTCTCTGCTCCTTTTTTCTCGCCCGCTTGAAATGAATGCCGACACTGCATTTGCCTTCCGAACCATCGGATGAACCTGCATGTTAATCATGAAACAACCTGGAACTAAGACTCCCAAGACCCTCAGCGCTTCAGATTTGCAAAGCCTTTCCCTCGTTCAGAAAATCATCTACCCGATTGTTCTTGCTACCAAAGTGCAAAACCGCACACTTGGTCACTTCTTTCCCCACTCGCCCTTCATCTCCACGCCCTTCTGCAGCCTGCCCGTTTCCTCAAAACTACCTGTCCCTCTCGCTATCTTTGTGCCATCTGCAAACTCAGCAAAAATGCCCGCCGTGGCCCTCATTATCGTCGACACCCCAATAAGGTCCCTGTCACAGCCCCGTCTACAAGGTATTTGCAGAAATTCACCAAAGTTATACACGTGGCCGGAGACTTTGGCACGTCGGGTCGATAACACAGGGCCCAGCGAGCCTGTGCCGATTCCTACTCCTTGTTTGGACGTGCTACTTGTTGCCCAGACGTGGTTTCAGTCCCGCCGTTCCGCCTCCCGTTCACGTGTCTAACAAGGTGAGCCTTAAACATAGAACATAGAAGAATTCAGCGCAGTACAGGCCCTTCGGCCCTCGATGTTGCGCCGATCCAAGCCCACCTAACCTACACTAGCCCACTATCCTCCATATGCCTATCCAATGCCTGCTTAAATGCCCATAATGAGGGAGAGTCCACCACTGCTACTGGCAGGGCATTCCATGAACTCACGACTCGCTGAGTAAAGAACCTACCCCTAACATCTGTCCTATACCTACCCCCCCTTAATTTAAAGCTATGCCCCCTTGGAAAAAGATTCTCACTGTCGACCCTATCTAAACCCCTAATCATCTTGTACACCTCTATCAAGTCACCCCTAAACCTTCTTTTCTCCAATGAAAACAACCCCAAGTGCCTCAGCCTTTCCTCATATGATCTCTCTACCATACCAGGCAACATCCTGGTAAACCTCCTCTGCACCCGTTCCAGTGCCTCCACATCCTTCCTATAGTATGGCGACCAAAACTGCACACAATACTCCAGATGCGGACGCACCAGAGTCTTATACAACTGCAACATGACCTCAGTACTCCGGAACTCAATTCCTCTACCAATAAAAGCCAGTACGCCATATGCCTTCTTCACCGCACTATTTACCTGGGTGGCAACTTTCAAAGATCTGTGTACATGGACACCAAGATCCCTCTGCTCATCCACACTACCAAGTATCCGTCCATTAGCCCAGTACCCCATCTTTTTATTACTCTTACCAAAGTGAATCACCTCACACTTAGCTACATTGAACGCCATTTGCCACCTTTCTGCCCAGTTCTGCAGCTTATCTATATCCCGCTGTAACCTGCCACATCCTTCCTCACTGTCTACAACTCCTCCGACTTTCGTATCATCCGCAAACTTGCTCACCCAACCTTCTAACCCCTCCTCCAGGTCATTTATAAAAATGACAAACAGCAATGGTCCCAAAACAGATCCTTGCGGAACACCGCTAGTGACGGCACTCCAAGATGAACCTTTGCCATCAACTACTACCCTCTGTCTTCTTCCAGCCAGCCAACTCCTAATCCAAACCTCCAACTCACCCTCAATGCCATACCTCCGTGTTTTTTGCAGTAGTCCACCATGAGGAACCTTATCAAACGCCTTACTAAAATCCATATACACCACATCTACCGCTTTCCCCTCGTTCACCTCCTTAGTCACCTTCTCAAAGAATTCAATAAGGTTTGTGAGGCACGACCTGCCCTTCACAAAACCATGCTGACTATCCTTGATCACATTATTCCTATCCAGATGTTCATAAATCCTATCCCTTAGAATTCTCTCTAAGATTTTGCCCACAACAGAAGTGAGACTCACCAGCCAATAGTTACTAGGGTTATCCCTACTCCCCTTCTTGAACAAGGGAACCACATTTGCTAGCCTCCAATCTTCTGGCACTACTCCTGTAGACAACGAGGACATAAAAATCAAGGCCAATGGCTCTGCAATCTCCTCCCTTGCTTCCCGGAGAATCCTAGGATAAATGCCATCAGGCCCAGGGGACCTATCTATTTTCACCCTTTCCAGAATTTCCAACACCTCTTCTCTACATACCTCAAAGCCATCCATTCTACTTAATTGTGACTCAGTACTCACATTGACAACAATGTCCTGTTCCTGATTGAATACTGACGAAAAGTATTCATTCAATGTCTCCCCAATCTCTTCAGCCTCCACACGCAACTTCCCACGACTATCCTTGACTGGACCTATTCCTACCCTAGTCATTCTTTTATTCCTGACATACCTATAGAAAGCCTTAGGGTTTTCCCTAATCCTACCAACTAAGGCCCTTTCATGTCCCCTCCTTGCTGCTCTTAGCTCTCTCTTCAGGTCCTTCCTGGCTACCGTATAACTCTCAATCGCCCCAATTGAACCTTCACGCCTCATCTTTACATAGGCCGCCCTCTTCCATTTAACAAGGGATTCCAATTCCTTATTAAACCACGGCTCCCTCACACGACCCTTTCCTCCCTGCCTGACGGGTACATACTTATCAAGGACACTCAATAGTTGCTCCTTGAACAAGCTCCACATATCAGTTACGCCCTTGTCTTGAAGCTTACTTTTCCAAGCCACACATCCTAAGTCATGCCTCACCGCATCATAATTTCCCTGCCCCCAGCTATAACTCTTGCCCTGTAGTGCACACTTATCCCTCTCCATCGCGAGAGTAAAAGTCACCGAATTGTGGTCACTGTCCCCAAAGTGCTCACCTACCTCTAATTCTAACACCTGGCCTGGTTCGTTACCCAGAACCAAATCCAGTATGGCCTCACCTCTTGTTGGCCTATCTACATATTGTGTCAGGAAACCCTCCTGCACACATTGGACAAACACTGACCCATCTAACGAACTTGAGCTATAGCTTTCCCAATCAATATCAGGAAAGTTAAAGTCCCCCATAACAACCACCCTATTACTTTCACTCTTCTCTTGAATCATCCTCGCAATCCTTTCTTCTACGTTTCTAGGACTATTAGGAGGCCTGTAAAAAATTACTAACAGGGTGAGCTCACCTTTCCTATTCCTAACCTCAGCCCAAACTACCTCAGACGGCGAGTCTTCATCCATCGTCCTTTCCACAGCTGTAATACTATCTTTGACAAGCAATGCCACACCTCCCCCTCTTTTACCCCCACCTCTGACCCTACTAAAACATTTAAACCCTGGAACCTGCAACAGCCAATCCTGTCCCTGTTCTACCCATGTCTCCGTAATAGCCACAACATCGAAGTCCCAGGTACCAACCCACGCTGCAAGTTCCTAATGTACCAACCCACGTTCCTAATGTGCCTGCTTCCAGCGCTTCGACTGGCAACGCGTTCCAGGCACCCACCATCCTCTGTGTGAAAACCTTTCCCCGCACTTTTCCCTTCTCACTTTCCCCCTCTCACCGTGAACCTGTACCCACTGACTCGCCACCCCACCCTTTCGATGCCTCTCAGTATGCTGTCGACCACTATCAGGTCGCCCCTCAGCTTCCGTCTTTGCAGTGACGACAATCCAAGTTTATTCAATCTCTCCTCACAGCAGAAGCGCTCCAGGGCAGGCAACGTGCTGGTAAACCTTCTCTGCACCCTCTCCAAAGCATCCACGTCCTTCTGGTAGTGTGCCGAACAGCATTGCGCGCGATATCCCAATTGTAGCCTAACTGGAGTTTTGTACAGCTCTTTGTACAGATCATTTATTTACACGTCACAAACAACAAAGGTCCTAGCACTGAGCCCTGCGGGACGCCACTAGTTACTGATCTCCTTTCCGAAAAATGCGCCCCGAGTCGGTTTTGTATCCAGCTAGCCGACTCACCTCAGATCCCACGAGACTCTACCTTTTGTAGCAGCCTGCCGTAAGATGTGAAGCGATCCAGAAGAGATTACTGACGCAAAGGTGACTACACTTAAATGAAAGTGCTGGGAATGGCAACCGTGATGGAACTCGCAGCCAAGGAAGGTCAACACCTCACAAAATGGTGGCTGAGAGTTCACAAAATGGTGGCCCAGGGACAAGCACCAACGCAGACACAAAACTGCCACTGCTGTGGAAACACATGTCAGGCAGCAGCAAATTGCTGCTGGAAAGAAGCTGTGTGCAGAAACTGCAGCATTAAAAAAGAATATATTAAGTGGGTGCGCTCGGGGGAGAAAGTACCAATAACCTGCAGCGAAAGTACAGGAAGAAATCCTAAATGGTACAAAAAGGGCAAGAAGACAAAAGCCCAGGCGCACAAACCAATGAGGTGTTGTTGTTACAGATACTGGCGATAGCTGCCGACGCCCCGGTCGCTCCCTTACTGAACGGCAAACCGGTAAGAATGGAGGTGGACACCGGTTTCATTGATACGGCTGAGTCACGTTGCGCTGCAACCTTCAGAAACTGAGCGAGGAACACACACAGGTGCTTTCACGGTGGGAACGTTCAGTTATACGGTCAGTCTGAAGACACAGCCTGCGCGTCAACAAAGGAAATCTTAGAGCTTTATGGGCAAGAATGTGGTTGGACAGAATCAAACTCAACTGGGCCGAAGGCAATCACTTGTCAAGATTCTGAGAGTGACTGATCAAGAATTCTAAAGAAGCACGCTATTGTTTTCAATGGGATAGAGAAGCAGGACGCCGGGAGCCTTTGATAAGGTTCCACGTGGTAGGCTGTTGGAGAAAATGCAGAGGCATGGAACTGAGGGTGATTTAGCAGCTTGGCTTAGAAACTGGCTTTCTGAAAGAAGGCAGCGGGTGGTGGTTGATGGAAAATATTCAGCCTGGAGTCCGGTTACTAGTGGTGTGCCACAAGGGTCTGTTTTGGGACCACTGCTGTTTGTCATTTTTATAAATGACTTAGATGCAGGCATAACATAGGTGGATGGATTAGTAAATTTGCAGACGACGCTAAAGTCGGTGGAGTGGTGGTCAGTGTGGAAGAATGTTACAGGTTGCAGGGGGACTTGGATAAACTGCAGAATTGGGCTGAGAGGTGGCAAATGGAGTTCAATGCAGCTAAATGTGAGGTGATGCACTTTGGGAAGAATAACAGGAAGGCAGAGTACTGGGTCGATGGAAAGATTCTTGGTAGTGTGGATGTGCAGAGGGATCTTGGAGTCCCATGTACATAGATCCCTGAAAGTTGCCACCCAAGTGGATAGTGCTGTTAAGAAGGCTGTTAGGTTTCATTCGTAGAGGGATTGAGTGCCGGAGCCGCAATATCATGCTGCAACAGTTCACCTGCTGGTGTGTGCTAGGCGGTTTCCTTTCCCTTTGCTCAACGACCTATTTGCTGAACTAGCCGGAGGTCAGCTTTTCAGTAAAACTGAGCCCGGTAAACCCTACCTCCAGATGAGTGTAGATCCTGAGTTTAAATGAATGAGACACAATCTTATTGAAACATATTGGATTCTTACGTGGCTCGACAGGGTAAATGCTGAGAGGACATTTTCCCTCATGGGAGTGTCTAGAACTGAACAGAATAAAGAGGCACCAATTTAAGAGTGAGATCAGGAGAAACGTCTTCTCTCAGAGGGTTGTGAGTCTTTGGAATTTGTTGTCACAGACAGCTGGCACACGCTGCTTGTGTGAGACTGACTTTGCTGCCTCAGCCAGAACTGGCAGCATTCTAAGTGCAAAAGAAGGCAAGGGGGTGTTGTGCCAGTCCCTGCGTACACAGCCCAGGTGCCGGATAATCTGCAGTGCTCCTACCTGCCTTATTATCTTTCCAGGCCAGTTCCGGTCAGCAAACATTGGTTTGTTTGTTCTACGTTTTCTCACGTGCTGTTGTCGAGTTAGTGCTGTCTCTTTGCTTTTCCCAGTGAGAATTGACTCTCTGAGTAACCTGCCTCTGACTCAGTCATTCGTGATAGCACACACGATTCTGTCGCGGCTCCGTGAATCGGAAAATGGCTGAAACTCACAGTCCTTTGCCTCGTTTTTCCGGTCAGTCACATACGTACCTATCGATTCCGCCTGCCCTTGCAGTCTGATGAAAAGCATGTGCCTTAAATACGTCCCGATGATTTTTGTCCTAGCTCACAGTGTTCTCGAAATCTCTCTTTCAAGTCATCAAAATCAAAACGACTGAACCCCGAGATAGCTTCATCCCCAGCAGCATGCAGCAACGTAGCACAGTTGACCTTCTCTTGTTTTTCTGAAATGTCGCTCGCGAGTATGAAAAGCTGGTGGGCAGCTACGGTTGCTGCGACTCCCAAATTCTGACACCATGTGGTGTGATCGGGGCCCGGCGTTGGCGGGAAGGTGCAGCACGCAGCAGGGGTCCGAGGGGATGACATTGAGAGCAAGTGTCAAGGTGCGCAAGAGACAGAGATGGCGAGAGAAGGATAGGGAGCGGGAGCTGAGCAGCCACCTTAGAACAGACGAGTTTGAATCGACTCACGCCCGGTTGGATGTGAGGTGTGAGAAATGAAGCACTTGGTACTCAAACCCATCCAGCAGACACAAAGCACCGAAAGCCTGAGTTATAAACATGAAGCTGTTTTTAGATTTATAGATGAGGGGTGCACCGTTCCCGGAGGTACTGCAATACCAGGTCGATGCGTGGAGTGGACGGAGCAAGCCCCTATTCCATCTCCCTGCTCCAAAAATCAATTTAATATATGGTCCCCAGATAAGGGACGTATCAGATATTAAACTGATAAGAACAGATTTTTTTTTTTTATTTCAAAATATACTTTATTCATATAAATAAATCTTTGGTACTTGTACAATTTGTCATATCGTTCATAAATATATACATTCCATGTCGTAAAGAACAGATTGAATTACTCAAATTTACAGTTATCCTATTTACAGTTCCCTTCATTAACCATCCAGTCTCTTATTATTTAGCTGTGGCTTCAGCGGAACCCACCTACTGAGTGGGTGCCCTGTTATATGAGAGCAAAGGAAAAACGTCTTTAACCCCCAGTTTATGGGGTTACCATTGTCCATTTGACTGTCCTGTCTCTGGGGTAGCTGTCTGCATCCCCATGGTGTGCACAAACTGCTGGACCTTCGCTGGGCTGAGGTAGCTATCCAGGCCCTCACTGGGGTCATTTACCTGCTCTGGTGTCATTGAGCCAAGGCAAGGGTCCGCACCGTCCAGTTCTGTGTCTGACAATGGGACTGTCAGAGGATCGCAGCTCTCAGTTACCTGTAGTTGTGGGACAGTGGGTACCCCCTGGTTCTCACTGGGTGGAGGGTGGACTTCAGGGGGTCCGTTGTTTCCTGGTTGGGAGGAAATGCCCTCCTCTTTATCTACGGCACTCTGTCTCTTCTTCTGGTGGTGATGATGTTCTTTGTGCCCGTCTTCCCCATCCGAAGAGCTGGCCGTCCCTCCCTCGTGCAGCTGTCTTTTCCCCCTTTGCTCGAAGGCTTTGTGGGCGTGGCCGGATTTTCTCTTCCTGTTTATAACAGGTATCCACTCCTCTGCCTGCTCGATTAGCTCCTCCTCCATTGCTTCCATCTGCCCAGCGAGAGCTAGGATCAGCTGCTGTGTCTCTCCGCTGGCTGCCACCTCCTCTACTCCAGCCTGTTCTTCTTTCTGGGTGCCACCAGACTCTGTTTCCCTGCTGTCTAGGTGGACGTTACTGGTCTTTGGGGGTCCACGGCTCGCCTTGCCACCTCCAGCCATCTGTGCGTAAGTGGGGCCCCCCCGTCTTGGGCAGGTCTTGTACACGTGGCCCACCTCTCCGCACAGGTTGCAGCTCTTTTCTTCCTGACAGTCCTTAGTCAGGTGACCCTCCTGTTTGCAGTTCCTGCAGATGGTCACTTTGCAATCCGCCAGCACATGTCCCGACTTCCCGCAGGCTCGGCACACTTTTGGCTGCCCTGCATATGTCAGGTAGCCTCTGTTCCCTCCAATTGCGAAGCTCGAGGGTGGGTGAAGAATGTTCCCATTGCCATCGACCCTCAGAGTCACTCTGACCTGTCGCTTACTGGTCCAGATCCCAAAGGGGTCGATCACGTCGGTGGCTTCTCCCTCAACTTGGACGTACCTTCCCAGGAAAGTCAGGACATCAGCCGCTGGAACATAGGGGTTGTACATATGGATTGTAACCACCCGGCTCCTCTGTGCAGGAAGCACACACAATGGGGTTGCCGACAAGATGGAGAACAGCGGCTCCCCTTCCTTCTCCTTGAAGACCTTCAGGAGCTGTTCGCACTGCTTCACGCTCCTGAAGGTCACATCAAAGTAGCCTGCCCCAGGGAAATCCTGCAGGCAGTACACGTCTGCTGCAGCGAACCCACAGCATCCTAGCAATACCTTCTTAATAAACAGGATGCGATCCACCGGTGTACGGCCCTCCACCTGCTTGACAGACACCCGGACGGTGTTTCGAACCCCCTGCCCAGGGCTGCGCGCAGCTGTTGAGGCCATAGCTCGGAGGTTGGCTGGTCCCTGAATTGGCGTTAGGCCGGAGCCAGCATGAAGATCCACCAATAGCAGGTCAGCACAACCAAACAATCCTCCAACGTCCAATCACGATCCAGCGATGATCTCCACTAGCTCTGATGACTCGCAACTCGACCCCTGTCCTGATAAGAACAGACACTACACTTGATCTTAGCCAAAAGGCCGAGAAGCGATAACTACAATACCGCGGACTGCCTCAAGTCCCATTTGTCCTCCATGTTTTCAATCAGCTTGATTCTGTTCAAAGACTTGTAGATCACTGCTGACAGTTTCCCTGTCGCCGTAGTCCTCCCAGGATTTCTAACGAGAGCAGCAGGTCCGTTTACAGCAGTTGCTTTTTTTCCCCTGTCAGTGAACCACTGTCTCATGGTCATGTAGAGATCGTCAGTATCTCACCAATCAAGTGGGTCAGGGCTAAGCTTACGTGACTTCTCACGTGACCAGCACAGCGTTTTTGAGGAGGCGGTAACCAACTGCAGAACTGCACGCATTGAATGATACATTCAGCCTGTCATGTCTGCATCAGCTCTCTGCACGAGCAACTTCCCCAGTCCCACTCGCCCTGCAGCAAATATTCTCTCTTCAGATAAGTATCCGACCCTCCGACCAAAGTCACCATTGAATCTGCCTCCAGCACCCTCTCTCTCAGGCAGTGCACTGCATATTCTCACCACTCGCTGAAGATGCTTGGGCCTAGGACGCTACCTCGATGAAACGTGACACGTAGAGAAGAAAGCAATAGATTCAGCCGAGCCCTCCATGTCTTTGATGTGTGTGGATGTGCCTGCAGTTAGAACATTGCACAGTACAGGCCCTTCGGCCCACGATGTCGTGCCGAGCAGTTTTCTTAATCTAAGATCAACCTAACCTACACACCCCTCAATTTACTGCCGTCCAGCGTGTGCTCGCCGAGCAGTAGCTTAAATGTCCCTGACAGTTTGTGGGAGATTAGAAATGCAGTTAGAGATGTTGTTTTTGCAGATGGGTGACGGGGTGTTGTGGGGGGAGGGGAAGGGGAACATTACACAAACGGTCGCGGGATTCTTGCAGCATACCTAAGGCTAAGATTTTAACGAATATAGAGGTTTTTGTTTAAGAAATAGTTGTAAACTAAGAAATAACTTTAAAGTGTTGTAGCTGACCACAAAAGTAGCAGTAGGGGCATTTCACAATAAGCTTATAGTATGATAAGGGGAACTGGATAAAATAGCAGACAGGCTGTAACAGACAAGGACAAGGACAGCAGGGTAGTCAGATAAGGAAAATTAGAGAAAAACGAGTGAGGTAATCGGCTTATGATAGGATGGGAAAAGGGAGGCGTGATTCCGCAACTTGCAAACTGAATAAGAATGCTTACATGTTTTGTTTTCGCGCGCTTTTGCTAGCCTGATTGCTTGAGCAAAACGCCTGTTCTTGCAAGGCCGTAAAGAATTAAATGTTCTTGTTTCCAAGGCTTTGTCTCAGGCTGAATTGTGAGTGAGTTTTGTTTCTCACAGTTGCCGAAGGGCCTGTTGTTGCGCTGCTCTGTTCGACGTTCTAAAAATCTCAGCTGTTACCAATGTGAAAAATCCCTGCCTCCCCACAAGGCAAATGATTGGAGCAGGTTCGAATTCTGACCGAAAAATCTCACTGTCAGGAAATCTCGGCTCGCTCACCTTTACGAACAGTACCTCTTACAGACTAATCCATCTTGTCTTGGAAAGTGTGAACTCCCATCCCCCAACCCACCTCGTGCAAATGAATAGCACGACGGGGCGGGGATGTGAAGATCAATTTACAGCAAATCAGCCTTTATTGGTTCGGCTCCAAACATTCCAATTCGGTCTGCTTCCTTAGAATTGCAAATCAAGATTCAAGAGTGCTAATTGCAGCGCTAACAGCAAGCTAATGGTTTGATAGTGGCTGTGCAATCAAAAAGCAAGGTCTAAAATGCAAAATAAAGCAAAACACCCAGTAAGCAAAACCTCAGCATCTGTGGGGAAAAAGCAGAATTAACGCTTTTTCGAGTCCAGTGACCCTTCTCCCGAAGGGTGCAGCGAGTTCTGTTTTCGTCTAGACATTACAACCTGCAGCACCACGCGTGGAGTCAGTGATCAACTGCACCTTCA
This sequence comes from Chiloscyllium plagiosum, assembly GCF_037043375.1. Lineage (NCBI taxonomy): Eukaryota > Metazoa > Chordata > Chondrichthyes > Orectolobiformes > Hemiscylliidae > Chiloscyllium > Chiloscyllium plagiosum. The sequence continues at coordinate 165,599,180 of NW_028270141.1, read as the reverse complement.
CTCTATTGGTAGCCACTGAGCACGTACATCGATGCTTGCATCAGGACGAGACGAAACCTGAACCAAACGGACGGAGGCTCCGAAGCTCTCTGCCACCCTCTCACCTTCAATGCGCACTTGGATCCATCCGGCTGCTCCGCATCAGGAAGCATCAATGGGGCGGCCTCAATCAACAGATGGGAATCAGAAAGCTTCCCCACACAGTCACACAGTACAGAAGAGGCCCTTTGGCCCTCCGAGTCCGCACTGACAAAGCTACTCTAAGTCTGCTCTAGTCCCACTTTCCAGCACTTGGTCCGTAGCCAGGAAAGGTTATGACATTTCCAGTGCTCATCCAAGTAGTTTTTCAAGGTTTTGAGGTTCCCCGCCTCGCTACCCTCCCAAGCAGTGCATTCCAGACCGCCGCCACCCTCTGGGAAACAACTGCTTTCTGTCATGACCGCAAGACCACGGAAGGTCTGACGGCCCATAAGACGTAGGAGCAGAATCGGGCCATTCGGCCCACGCTCCGCCATTCGGTCGTGGCTCACAGGTTTCTCAACCCCGATTCTCCTGCCCTCTCCCCACAACCCTTGATCCCCTTATAATCAAGAACCTCTCTATCTCTGTCTTAAATGCAACCTCATCTCAGCCTGAAGGGACGACCCTTCACCCTGAGGCTGTACTTCCAGGTCCTCGTCTCGCCTACTAGTGGGATCATCGGGTTCAATTCCCGCCTCAGGCGACTGACTGTGTGGAGTTTGCACGTTCTCCCCGTGCCTGCGTGGGTTTCCTCCGGGTGCTCCGGTTTCCTCCCACAGTCCAAAGATGTGCAGGTCAGGTGAATTGGCCATGCTAAATTGCCCGTAGTGTTAGGTAAGGGGCAAATGTAGGGGTATGGGTGGGTTGCGCTTCGGCGGGTCGGTGTGGACTTGTTGGGTCGAAGGGCCTGTTTCCACACTGTAATGTAATGTAATCTAATCTAATCTTCTTCACATCCACTCTGACCAGGCCTCCCAGTAGCCTGTAAGGTTCAGTCAGATCCCGCCTTACCTTTCGAAACACCATCGGGTATAGACCCAGAGACCTCGTGTGACAAACCCTTCAGCCCCAGGGGGAACACGCTTGTAAACCTTCTCTAGACTCCCTCCAACACCAGCGCATCCCTTCCTTTGGTACAGGGCACAAAACTGCTCCCGATATTCCACCTGTGGTCAGACCAGAGTCTGATGCAGCCTCAGCAGCACGTCTCTGCTCCTTTTTTCTCGCCCGCTTGAAATGAATGCCGACACTGCATTTGCCTTCCGAACCATCGGATGAACCTGCATGTTAATCATGAAACAACCTGGAACTAAGACTCCCAAGACCCTCAGCGCTTCAGATTTGCAAAGCCTTTCCCTCGTTCAGAAAATCGTCTACCCGATTGTTCTTGCTACCAAAGTGCAAAACCGCACACTTGGTCACTTCTTTCCCCACTCGCCCTTCATCTCCACGCCCTTCTGCAGCCTGCCCGTTTCCTCAAAACTACCTGTCCCTCTCGCTATCTTTGTGCCATCTGCAAACTCAGCAAAAATGCCCGCCGTGGCCCTCATTATCGTCGACACCCCAATAAGGTCCCTGTCACAGCCCCGTCTACAAGGTATTTGCAGAAATTCACCAAAGTTATACACGTGGCCGGAGACTTTGGCACGTCGGGTCGATAACACAGGGCCCAGCGAGCCTGTGCCGATTCCTACTCCTTGTTTGGACGTGCTACTTGTTGCCCAGACGTGGTTTCAGTCCCGCCGTTCCGCCTCCCGTTCACGTGTCTAACAAGGTGAGCCTTAAACATAGAACATAGAAGAATACAGCGCAGTACAGGCCCTTCGGCCCTCGATGTTGCGCCGATCCAAGCCCACCTAACCTACACTAGCCCACTATCCTCCATATGCCTATCCAATGCCTGCTTAAATGCCCATAATGAGGGAGAGTCCACCACTGCTACTGGCAGGGCATTCCATGAACTCACGACTCGCTGAGTAAAGAACCTACCCCTAACATCTGTCCTATACCTACCCCCCCTTAATTTAAAGCTATGCCCCCTTGGAAAAAGATTCTCACTGTCGACCCTATCTAAACCCCTAATCATCTTGTACACCTCTATCAAGTCACCCCTAAACCTTCTTTTCTCCAATGAAAACAACCCCAAGTGCCTCAGCCTTTCCTCATATGATCTTTCTACCATACCAGGCAACATCCTGGTAAACCTCCTCTGCACCCGTTCCAGTGCCTCCACATCCTTCCTATAGTATGGCGACCAAAACTGCACACAATATTCCAGATGCGGACGCACCAGAGTCTTATACAACTGCAACATGACCTCAGTACTCCGGAACTCAATTCCTCTACCAATAAAAGCCAGTACGCCATATGCCTTCTTCACCGCACTATTTACCTGGGTGGCAACTTTCAAAGATCTGTGTACATGGACACCAAGATCCCTCTGCTCATCCACACTACCAAGTATCCGTCCATTAGCCCAGTACCCCATCTTTTTATTACTCTTACCAAAGTGAATCACCTCACACTTAGCTACATTGAACGCCATTTGCCACCTTTCTGCCCAGTTCTGCAGCTTATCTATATCCCGCTGTAACCTGCCACATCCTTCCTCACTGTCTACAACTCCTCCGACTTTCGTATCATCCGCAAACTTGCTCACCCAACCTTCTAACCCCTCCTCCAGGTCATTTATAAAAATGACAAACAGCAATGGTCCCAAAACAGATCCTTGCGGAACACCGCTAGTGACGGCACTCCAAGATGAACCTTTGCCATCAACTACTACCCTCTGTCTTCTTCCAGCCAGCCAACTCCTAATCCAAACCTCCAACTCACCCTCAATGCCATACCTCCGTGTTTTTTGCAGTAGTCCACCATGAGGAATCTTATCAAACGCCTTACTAAAATCCATATACACCCCATCTACCGCTTTCCCCTCGTTCACCTCCTTAGTCACCTTCTCAAAGAATTCAATAAGGTTTGTGAGGCACGACCTGCCCTTCACAAAACCATGCTGACTATCCTTGATCACATTATTCCTATCCAGATGTTCATAAATCCTATCCCTTAGAATTCTCTCTAAGATTTTGCCCACAACAGAAGTGAGACTCACCAGCCAATAGTTACTAGGGTTATCCCTACTCCCCTTCTTGAACAAGGGAATCACATTTGCTAGCCTCCAATCTTCTGGCACTACTCCTGTAGACAACGAGGACATAAAAATCAAGGCCAATGGCTCTGCAATCTCCTCCCTTGCTTCCCGGAGAATCCTAGGATAAATGCCATCAGGCCCAGGGGACTTATCTATTTTCACCCTTTCCAGAATTTCCAACACCTCTTCTCTACATACCTCAAAGCCATCCATTCTACTTAATTGTGACTCAGTACTCACATTGACAACAATGTCCTGTTCCTGATTGAATACTGACGAAAAGTATTCATTCAATGTCTCCCCAATCTCTTCAGCCTCCACACGCAACTTCCCACTACTATCCTTGACTGGACCTATTCCTACCCTAGTCATTCTTTTATTCCTGACATACCTATAGAAAGCCTTAGGGTTTTCCCTAATCCTACCAACTAAGGCCCTTTCATGTCCCCTCCTTGCTGCTCTTAGCTCTCTCTTCAGGTCCTTCCTGGCTACCGTATAACTCTCAATCGCCCCAATTGAACCTTCACGCCTCATCTTTACATAGGCCGCCCTCTTCCATTTAACAAGGGATTCCAATTCCTTATTAAACCACGGCTCCCTCACACGACCCTTTCCTCCCTGCCTGACGGGTACATACTTATCAAGGACACTCAATAGTTGCTCCTTGAACAAGCTCCACATATCAGTTACGCCCTTGTCTTGAAGCTTACTTTTCCAAGCCACACATCCTAAGTCATGCCTCACCGCATCATAATTTCCCTGCCCCCAGCTATAACTCTTGCCCTGTAGTGCACACTTATCCCTCTCCATCGCGAGAGTAAAAGTCACCGAATTGTGGTCACTGTCCCCAAAGTGCTCACCTACCTCTAATTCTAACACCTGGCCTGGTTCGTTACCCAGAACCAAATCCAGTATGGCCTCACCTCTTGTTGGCCTATCTACATATTGTGTCAGGAAACCCTCCTGCACACATTGGACAAACACTGACCCATCTAACGAACTTGAGCTATAGCTTTCCCAATCAATATCAGGAAAGTTAAAGTCCCCCATAACAACCACCCTATTACTTTCACTCTTCTCTTGAATCATCCTCGCAATCCTTTCTTCTACGTTTCTAGGACTATTAGGAGGCCTGTAAAAAATTACTAACAGGGTGAGCTCACCTTTCCTATTCCTAACCTCAGCCCAAACTACCTCAGACGGCGAGTCTTCATCCATCGTCCTTTCCACAGCTGTAATACTATCTTTGACAAGCAATGCCACACCTCCCCCTCTTTTACCCCCACCTCTGACCCTACTAAAACATTTAAACCCTGGAACCTGCAACAGCCAATCCTGTCCCTGTTCTACCCATGTCTCCGTAATAGCCACAACATCGAAGTCCCAGGTACCAACCCACGCTGCAAGTTCCTAATGTACCAACCCACGTTCCTAATGTGCCTGCTTCCAGCGCTTCGACTGGCAACGCGTTCCAGGCACCCACCATCCTCTGTGTGAAAACCTTTCCCCGCACTTTTCCCTTCTCACTTTCCCCCTCTCACCGTGAACCTGTACCCACTGACTCGCCACCCCACCCTTTCGATGCCTCTCAGTATGCTGTCGACCACTATCAGGTCGCCCCTCAGCTTCCGTCTTTGCAGTGACGACAATCCAAGTTTATTCAATCTCTCCTCACAGCAGAAGCGCTCCAGGGCAGGCAACGTGCTGGTAAACCTTCTCTGCACCCTCTCCAAAGCATCCACGTCCTTCTGGTAGTGTGCCGAACAGCATTGCGCGCGATATCCCAATTGTAGCCTAACTGGAGTTTTGTACAGCTCTTTGTACAGATCATTTATTTACACGTCACAAACAACAAAGGTCCTAGCACTGAGCCCTGCGGGACGCCACTAGTTACTGATCTCCTTTCCGAAAAATGCGCCCCGAGTCGGTTTTGTATCCAGCTAGCCGACTCACCTCAGATCCCACGAGACTCTACCTTTTGTAGCAGCCTGCCGTAAGATGTGAAGCGATCCAGAAGAGATTACTGACGCAAAGGTGACTACACTTAAATGAAAGTGCTGGGAATGGCAACCGTGATGGAACTCGCAGCCAAGGAAGGTCAACACCTCACAAAATGGTGGCTGAGAGTTCACAAAATGGTGGCCCAGGGACAAGCACCAACGCAGACACAAAACTGCCACTGCTGTGGAAACACATGTCAGGCAGCAGCAAATTGCTGCTGGAAAGAAGCTGTGTGCAGAAACTGCAGCATTAAAAAAGAATATATTAAGTGGGTGCGCTCGGGGGAGAAAGTACCAATAACCTGCAGCGAAAGTACAGGAAGAAATCCTAAATGGTACAAAAAGGGCAAGAAGACAAAAGCCCAGGCGCACAAACCAATGAGGTGTTGTTGTTACAGATACTGGCGATAGCTGCCGACGCCCCGGTCGCTCCCTTACTGAACGGCAAACCGGTAAGAATGGAGGTGGACACCGGTTTCATTGATACGGCTGAGTCACGTTGCGCTGCAACCTTCAGAAACTGAGCGAGGAACACACACAGGTGCTTTCACGGTGGGAACGTTCAGTTATACGGTCAGTCTGAAGACACAGCCTGCGCGTCAACAAAGGAAATCTTAGAGCTTTATGGGCAAGAATGTGGTTGGACAGAATCAAACTCAACTGGGCCGAAGGCAATCACTTGTCAAGATTCTGAGAGTGACTGATCAAGAATTCTAAAGAAGCACACTATTGTTTTCAATGGGATAGAGAAGCAGGACGCCGGGAGCCTTTGATAAGGTTCCACGTGGTAGGCTGTTGGAGAAAATGCAGAGGCATGGAACTGAGGGTGATTTAGCAGCTTGGCTTAGAAACTGGCTTTCTGAAAGAAGGCAGCGGGTGGTGGTTGATGGAAAATATTCAGCCTGGAGTCCGGTTACTAGTGGTGTGCCACAAGGGTCTGTTTTGGGACCACTGCTGTTTGTCATTTTTATAAATGACTTAGATGCAGGCATAACATAGGTGGATGGATTAGTAAATTTGCAGACGACGCTAAAGTCGGTGGAGTGGTGGTCAGTGTGGAAGAATGTTACAGGTTGCAGGGGGACTTGGATAAACTGCAGAATTGGGCTGAGAGGTGGCAAATGGAGTTCAATGCAGCTAAATGTGAGGTGATGCACTTTGGGAAGAATAACAGGAAGGCAGAGTACTGGGTCGATGGAAAGATTCTTGGTAGTGTGGATGTGCAGAGGGATCTTGGAGTCCCATGTACATAGATCCCTGAAAGTTGCCACCCAAGTGGATAGTGCTGTTAAGAAGGCTGTTAGGTTTCATTCGTAGAGGGATTGAGTGCCGGAGCCGCAATATCATGCTGCAACAGTTCACCTGCTGGTGTGTGCTAGGCGGTTTCCTTTCCCTTTGCTCAACGACCTATTTGCTGAACTAGCCGGAGGTCAGCTTTTCAGTAAAACTGAGCCCGGTAAACCCTACCTCCAGATGAGTGTAGATCCTGAGTTTAAATGAATGAGACACAATCTTATTGAAACATATTGGATTCTTACGTGGCTCGACAGGGTAAATGCTGAGAGGACATTTTCCCTCATGGGAGTGTCTAGAACTGAACAGAATAAAGAGGCACCAATTTAAGAGTGAGATCAGGAGAAACGTCTTCTCTCAGAGGGTTGTGAGTCTTTGGAATTTGTTGTCACAGACAGCTGGCACACGCTGCTTGTGTGAGACTGACTTTGCTGCCTCAGCCAGAACTGGCAGCATTCTAAGTGCAAAAGAAGGCAAGGGGGTGTTGTGCCAGTCCCTGCGTACACAGCCCAGGTGCCGGATAATCTGCAGTGCTCCTACCTGCCTTATTATCTTTCCAGGCCAGTTCCGGTCAGCAAACATTGGTTTGTTTGTTCTACGTTTTCTCACGTGCTGTTGTCGAGTTAGTGCTGTCTCTTTGCTTTTCCCAGTGAGAATTGACTCTCTGAGTAACCTGCCTCTGACTCAGTCATTCGTGATAGCACACACGATTCTGTCGCGGCTCCGTGAATCGGAAAATGGCTGAAACTCACAGTCCTTTGCCTCGTTTTTCCGGTCAGTCACATACGTACCTATCGATTCCGCCTGCCCTTGCAGTCTGATGAAAAGCATGTGCCTTAAATACGTCCCGATGATTTTTGTCCTAGCTCACAGTGTTCTCGAAATCTCTCTTTCAAGTCATCAAAATCAAAACGACTGAACCCCGAGATAGCTTCATCCCCAGCAGCATGCAGCAACGTAGCACAGTTGACCTTCTCTTGTTTTTCTGAAATGTCGCTCGCGAGTATGAAAAGCTGGTGGGCAGCTACGGTTGCTGCGACTCCCAAATTCTGACACCATGTGGTGTGATCGGGGCCCGGCGTTGGCGGGAAGGTGCAGCACGCAGCAGGGGTCCGAGGGGATGACATTGAGAGCAAGTGTCAAGGTGCGCAAGAGACAGAGATGGCGAGAGAAGGATAGGGAGCGGGAGCTGAGCAGCCACCTTAGAACAGACGAGTTTGAATCGACTCACGCCCGGTTGGATGTGAGGTGTGAGAAATGAAGCACTTGGTACTCAAACCCATCCAGCAGACACAAAGCACCGAAAGCCTGAGTTATAAACATGAAGCTGTTTTTAGATTTATAGATGAGGGGTGCACCGTTCCCGGAGGTACTGCAATACCAGGTCGATGCGTGGAGTGGACGGAGCAAGCCCCTATTCCATCTCCCTGCTCCAAAAATCAATTTAATATATGGTCCCCAGATAAGGGACGTATCAGATATTAAACTGATAAGAACAGATTTTTTTTTTTTTATTTCAAAATATACTTTATTCATATAAATAAATCTTTGGTACTTGTACAATTTGTCATATCGTTCATAAATATATACATTCCATGTCGTAAAGAACAGATTGAATTACTCAAATTTACAGTTATCCTATTTACAGTTCCCTTCATTAACCATCCAGTCTCTTATTATTTAGCTGTGGCTTCAGCGGAACCCACCTACTGAGTGGGTGCCCTGTTATATGAGAGCAAAGGAAAAACGTCTTTAACCCCCAGTTTATGGGGTTACCATTGTCCATTTGACTGTCCTGTCTCTGGGGTAGCTGTCTGCATCCCCATGGTGTGCACAAACTGCTGGACCTTCGCTGGGCTGAGGTAGCTATCCAGGCCCTCACTGGGGTCATTTACCTGCTCTGGTGTCATTGAGCCAAGGCAAGGGTCCGCACCGTCCAGTTCTGTGTCTGACAATGGGACTGTCAGAGGATCGCAGCTCTCAGTTACCTGTAGTTGTGGGACAGTGGGTACCCCCTGGTTCTCACTGGGTGGAGGGTGGACTTCAGGGGGTCCGTTGTTTCCTGGCTGGGAGGAAATGCCCTCCTCTTTATCTACGGCACTCTGTCTCTTCTTCTGGTGGTGATGATGTTCTTTGTGCCCGTCTTCCCCATCCGAAGAGCTGGCCGTCCCTCCCTCGTGCAGCTGTCTTTTCCCCCTTTGCTGGGAGGCTTTGTGGGCGTGACCGGATTTTCTCTTCCTGTTTATAACCGGTATCCACTCCTCTGCCTGCTCGATTACCTCCTCCTCCTCCTCCATTGCTTCCATCTGCCCAGCGAGAGCTAGGATTAGCTGCTGTGTCTCTCCACTGGCTGCCCCCTCCTCCACTCCAGCCTGTTCTTCTTTCTGGGTGCCACCAGACTCTGTTTCCCTGCTGTCTAGGTGGACGTTACTGGTCTTTGGGGGTCCACGGCTCGCCTTGCCACCTCCAGCCATCTGTGCGTAAGTGGGGCCCCCCCGTCTTGGGCAGGTCTTGTACACGTGGCCCGCCTCTCCGCACAGGTTGCAGCTCCTTTCTTCCTGACAGTCCTTAGTCAGGTGACCCTCCTGTTTGCAGTTCCTGCAGATGGTCACTTTGCAATCCGCCAGCACATGTCCCGACTTCCCGCAAGCTCGGCACACTTTTGGCTGCCCTGCATATGTCAGGTAGCCTCTGTTCCCTCCAATTGCGAAGCTCGAGGGTGGGTGAAGAATGTTCCCATTGCCATCGACTCTCAGAGTCACTCTGACCTGCCGCTTACTGGTCCAAATCCCAAAGGGGTCGATCACGTCGGTGGCTTCTCCCTCAACTTGGACGTACCTTCCCAGGAAGGTCAGGACATCAGCCGCTGGAACATAGGGGTTGTACATATGGATTGTAACAACCCGACTCCTCTGTGCAGGAAGCACACACAATGGGGTTGCCGACAAGATGGAGAACAGCGGCTCCCCTTCCTTCTCCTTGAAGACCTTCAGGAGCTGTTCGCACTGCTTCACACTCCTGAAGGTCACATCAAAGTAGCCTGCCCCAGGGAAATCCTGCAGGCAGTACACGTCTGCTGCAGCGAACCCACAGCATCCTAGCAATACCTTCTTAATAAACAGGATGCGATCCATCGGTGTACGGCCCTCCACCTGCTTGACAGACACCCGGACGGTGTTTCGAACCCCCTGCCCAGGGCTGCGCGCAGCTGTTGAGGCCATAGCTCGGAGGTTGGCTGGTCCCTGAATTGGCGTTAGGCCGAAGCCAGCATGAAGATCCACCAATAGCAGGTCAGCACAACCAAACGATCCTCCAACATCCAATCACGATCCAGCGATGATCTCCACTAGCTCTGATGACTCGCAACTCGACCCCTGTCCTGATAAGAACAGACACTTGATCTTAGCCAAAAGGCCGAGAAGCGATAACTACAATACCGCGGACTGCCTCAAGTCCCATTTGTCCTCCATGTTTTCAATCAGCTTGATTCTGTTCAAAGACTTGTAGATCACTGCTGACAGTTTCCCTGTCGCCGTAGTCCTCCCAGGATTTCTAACGAGAGCAGCAGGTCCGTTTACAGCAGTTGCTTTTTTTCCCCTGTCAGTGAACCACTGTCTCATGGTCATGTAGAGATCGTCAGTATCTCACCAATCAAGTGGGTCAGGGCTAAGCTTACGTGACTTCTCACGTGACCAGCACAGCGTTTTTGAGGAGGCGGTAACCAACTGCAGAACTGCACGCATTGAATGATACATTCAGCCTGTCATGTCTGCATCAGCTCTCTGCACGAGCAACTTCCCCAGTCCCACTCGCCCTGCAGCAAATATTCTCTCTTCAGATAAGTATCCGACCCTCCGACCAAAGTCACCATTGAATCTGCCTCCAGCACCCTCTCTCTCAGGCAGTGCACTGCATATTCTCACCACTCGCTGAAGATGCTTGGGCCTAGGACGCTACCTCGATGAAACGTGACACGTAGAGAAGAAAGCAATAGATTCAGCCGAGCCCTCCATGTCTTTGATGTGTGTGGATGTGCCTGCAGTTAGAACATTGCACAGTACAGGCCCTTCGGCCCACGATGTCGTGCCGAGCAGTTTTCTTAATCTAAGATCAACCTAACCTACACACCCCTCAATTTACTGCCGTCCAGCGTGTGCTCGCCGAGCAGTAGCTTAAATGTCCCTGACAGTTTGTGGGAGATTAGAAATGCAGTTAGAGATGTTGTTTTTGCAGATGGGTGACGGGGTGTTGTGGGGGGAGGGGAAGGGGAACATTACACAAACGGTCGCGGGATTCTTGCAGCATACCTAAGGCTAAGATTTTAACGAATATAGAGGTTTTTGTTTAAGAAATAGTTGTAAACTAAGAAATAACTTTAAAGTGTTGTAGCTGACCACAAAAGTAGCAGTAGGGGCATTTCACAATAAGCTTATAGTATGATAAGGGGAACTGGATAAAATAGCAGACAGGCTGTAACAGACAAGGACAAGGACAGCAGGGTAGTCAGATAAGGAAAATTAGAGAAAAACGAGTGAGGTAATCGGCTTATGATAGGATGGGAAAAGGGAGGCGTGATTCCGCAACTTGCAAACTGAATAAGAATGCTTACATGTTTTGTTTTCGCGCGCTTTTGCTAGCCTGATTGCTTGAGCAAAACGCCTGTTCTTGCAAGGCCGTAAAGAATTAAATGTTCTTGTTTCCAAGGCTTTGTCTCAGGCTGAATTGTGAGTGAGTTTTGTTTCTCACAGTTGCCGAAGGGCCTGTTGTTGCGCTGCTCTGTTCGACGTTCTAAAAATCTCAGCTGTTACCAATGTGAAAAATCCCTGCCTCCCCACAAGGCAAATGATTGGAGCAGGTTCGAATTCTGACCGAAAAATCTCACTGTCAGGAAATCTCGGCTCGCTCACCTTTACGAACAGTACCTCTTACAGACTAATCCATCTTGTCTTGGAAAGTGTGAACTCCCATCCCCCAACCCACCTCGTGCAAATGAATAGCACGACGGGGCGGGGATGTGAAGATCAATTTACAGCAAATCAGCCTTTATTGGTTCGGCTCCAAACATTCCAATTCGGTCTGCTTCCTTAGAATTGCAAATCAAGATTCAAGAGTGCTAATTGCAGCGCTAACAGCAAGCTAATGGTTTGATAGTGGCTGTGCAATCAAAAAGCAAGGTCTAAAATGCAAAATAAAGCAAAACACCCAGTAAGCAAAACCTCAGCATCTGTGGGGAAAAAGCAGAATTAACGCTTTTTCGAGTCCAGTGACCCTTCTCCCGAAGGGTGCAGCGAGTTCTGTTTTCGTCTAGACATTACAACCTGCAGCACCACGCGTGGAGTCAGTGATCAACTGCACCTTCACTCTATTGGTAGCCACTGAGCACGTACATCGATGCTTGCATCAGGACGAGACGAAACCTGAACCAAACGGACGGAGGCTCCGAAGCTCTCTGCCACCCTCTCACCTTCAATGCGCACTTGGATCCATCCGGCTGCTCCGCATCAGGAAGCATCAATGGGGCGGCCTCAATCAACAGATGGGAATCAGAAAGCTTCCCCACACAGTCACACAGTACAGAAGAGGCCCTTTGGCCCTCCGAGTCCGCACTGACAAAGCTACTCTAAGTCTGCTCTAGTCCCACTTTCCAGCACTTGGTCCGTAGCCAGGAAAGGTTATGACATTTCCAGTGCTCATCCAAGTAGTTTTTCAAGGTTTTGAGGTTCCCCGCCTCGCTACCCTCCCAAGCAGTGCATTCCAGACCGCCGCCACCCTCTGGGAAACAACTGCTTTCTGTCATGACCGCAAGACCACGGAAGGTCTGACGGCCCATAAGACGTAGGAGCAGAATCGGGCCATTCGGCCCACGCTCCGCCATTCGGTCGTGGCTCACAGGTTTCTCAACCCCGATTCTCCTGCCCTCTCCCCACAACCCTTGATCCCCTTATAATCAAGAACCTCTCTATCTCTGTCTTAAATGCAACCTCATCTCAGCCTGAAGGGACGACCCTTCACCCTGAGGCTGTACTTCCAGGTCCTCGTCTCGCCTACTAGTGGGATCATCGGGTTCAATTCCCGCCTCAGGCGACTGACTGTGTGGAGTTTGCACGTTCTCCCCGTGCCTGCGTGGGTTTCCTCCGGGTGCTCCGGTTTCCTCCCACAGTCCAAAGATGTGCAGGTCAGGTGAATTGGCCATGCTAAATTGCCCGTAGTGTTAGGTAAGGGGCAAATGTAGGGGTATGGGTGGGTTGCGCTTCGGCGGGTCGGTGTGGACTTGTTGGGTCGAAGGGCCTGTTTCCACACTGTAATGTAATGTAATCTAATCTAATCTTCTTCACATCCACTCTGACCAGGCCTCCCAGTAGCCTGTAAGGTTCAGTCAGATCCCGCCTTACCTTTCGAAACACCATCGGGTATAGACCCAGAGACCTCGTGTGACAAACCCTTCAGCCCCAGGGGGAACACGCTTGTAAACCTTCTCTAGACTCCCTCCAACACCAGCGCATCCCTTCCTTTGGTACAGGGCACAAAACTGCTCCCGATATTCCACCTGTGGTCAGACCAGAGTCTGATGCAGCCTCAGCAGCACGTCTCTGCTCCTTTTTTCTCGCCCGCTTGAAATGAATGCCGACACTGCATTTGCCTTCCGAACCATCGGATGAACCTGCATGTTAATCATGAAACAACCTGGAACTAAGACTCCCAAGACCCTCAGCGCTTCAGATTTGCAAAGCCTTTCCCTCGTTCAGAAAATCGTCTACCCGATTGTTCTTGCTACCAAAGTGCAAAACCGCACACTTGGTCACTTCTTTCCCCACTCGCCCTTCATCTCCACGCCCTTCTGCAGCCTGCCCGTTTCCTCAAAACTACCTGTCCCTCTCGCTATCTTTGTGCCATCTGCAAACTCAGCAAAAATGCCCGCCGTGGCCCTCATTATCGTCGACACCCCAATAAGGTCCCTGTCACAGCCCCGTCTACAAGGTATTTGCAGAAATTCACCAAAGTTATACACGTGGCCGGAGACTTTGGCACGTCGGGTCGATAACACAGGGCCCAGCGAGCCTGTGCCGATTCCTACTCCTTGTTTGGACGTGCTACTTGTTGCCCAGACGTGGTTTCAGTCCCGCCGTTCCGCCTCCCGTTCACGTGTCTAACAAGGTGAGCCTTAAACATAGAACATAGAAGAATACAGCGCAGTACAGGCCCTTCGGCCCTCGATGTTGCGCCGATCCAAGCCCACCTAACCTACACTAGCCCACTATCCTCCATATGCCTATCCAATGCCTGCTTAAATGCCCATAATGAGGGAGAGTCCACCACTGCTACTGGCAGGGCATTCCATGAACTCACGACTCGCTGAGTAAAGAACCTACCCCTAACATCTGTCCTATACCTACCCCCCCTTAATTTAAAGCTATGCCCCCTTGGAAAAAGATTCTCACTGTCGACCCTATCTAAACCCCTAATCATCTTGTACACCTCTATCAAGTCACCCCTAAACCTTCTTTTCTCCAATGAAAACAACCCCAAGTGCCTCAGCCTTTCCTCATATGATCTTTCTACCATACCAGGCAACATCCTGGTAAACCTCCTCTGCACCCGTTCCAGTGCCTCCACATCCTTCCTATAGTATGGCGACCAAAACTGCACACAATATTCCAGATGCGGACGCACCAGAGTCTTATACAACTGCAACATGACCTCAGTACTCCGGAACTCAATTCCTCTACCAATAAAAGCCAGTACGCCATATGCCTTCTTCACCGCACTATTTACCTGGGTGGCAACTTTCAAAGATCTGTGTACATGGACACCAAGATCCCTCTGCTCATCCACACTACCAAGTATCCGTCCATTAGCCCAGTACCCCATCTTTTTATTACTCTTACCAAAGTGAATCACCTCACACTTAGCTACATTGAACGCCATTTGCCACCTTTCTGCCCAGTTCTGCAGCTTATCTATATCCCGCTGTAACCTGCCACATCCTTCCTCACTGTCTACAACTCCTCCGACTTTCGTATCATCCGCAAACTTGCTCACCCAACCTTCTAACCCCTCCTCCAGGTCATTTATAAAAATGACAAACAGCAATGGTCCCAAAACAGATCCTTGCGGAACACCGCTAGTGACGGCACTCCAAGATGAACCTTTGCCATCAACTACTACCCTCTGTCTTCTTCCAGCCAGCCAACTCCTAATCCAAACCTCCAACTCACCCTCAATGCCATACCTCCGTGTTTTTTGCAGTAGTCCACCATGAGGAATCTTATCAAACGCCTTACTAAAATCCATATACACCCCATCTACCGCTTTCCCCTCGTTCACCTCCTTAGTCACCTTCTCAAAGAATTCAATAAGGTTTGTGAGGCACGACCTGCCCTTCACAAAACCATGCTGACTATCCTTGATCACATTATTCCTATCCAGATGTTCATAAATCCTATCCCTTAGAATTCTCTCTAAGATTTTGCCCACAACAGAAGTGAGACTCACCAGCCAATAGTTACTAGGGTTATCCCTACTCCCCTTCTTGAACAAGGGAACCACATTTGCTAGCCTCCAATCTTCTGGCACTACTCCTGTAGACAACGAGGACATAAAAATCAAGGCCAATGGCTCTGCAATCTCCTCCCTTGCTTCCCGGAGAATCCTAGGATAAATGCCATCAGGCCCAGGGGACTTATCTATTTTCACCCTTTCCAGAATTTCCAACACCTCTTCTCTACATACCTCAAAGCCATCCATTCTACTTAATTGTGACTCAGTACTCACATTGACAACAATGTCCTGTTCCTGATTGAATACTGACGAAAAGTATTCATTCAATGTCTCCCCAATCTCTTCAGCCTCCACACGCAACTTCCCACTACTATCCTTGACTGGACCTATTCCTACCCTAGTCATTCTTTTATTCCTGACATACCTATAGAAAGCCTTAGGGTTTTCCCTAATCCTACCAACTAAGGCCCTTTCATGTCCCCTCCTTGCTGCTCTTAGCTCTCTCTTCAGGTCCTTCCTGGCTACCGTATAACTCTCAATCGCCCCAATTGAACCTTCACGCCTCATCTTTACATAGGCCGCCCTCTTCCATTTAACAAGGGATTCCAATTCCTTATTAAACCACGGCTCCCTCACACGACCCTTTCCTCCCTGCCTGACGGGTACATACTTATCAAGGACACTCAATAGTTGCTCCTTGAACAAGCTCCACATATCAGTTACGCCCTTGTCTTGAAGCTTACTTTTCCAAGCCACACATCCTAAGTCATGCCTCACCGCATCATAATTTCCCTGCCCCCAGCTATAACTCTTGCCCTGTAGTGCACACTTATCCCTCTCCATCGCGAGAGTAAAAGTCACCGAATTGTGGTCACTGTCCCCAAAGTGCTCACCTACCTCTAATTCTAACACCTGGCCTGGTTCGTTACCCAGAACCAAATCCAGTATGGCCTCACCTCTTGTTGGCCTATCTACATATTGTGTCAGGAAACCCTCCTGCACACATTGGACAAACACTGACCCATCTAACGAACTTGAGCTATAGCTTTCCCAATCAATATCAGGAAAGTTAAAGTCCCCCATAACAACCACCCTATTACTTTCACTCTTCTCTTGAATCATCCTCGCAATCCTTTCTTCTACGTTTCTAGGACTATTAGGAGGCCTGTAAAAAATTACTAACAGGGTGAGCTCACCTTTCCTATTCCTAACCTCAGCCCAAACTACCTCAGACGGCGAGTCTTCATCCATCGTCCTTTCCACAGCTGTAATACTATCTTTGACAAGCAATGCCACACCTCCCCCTCTTTTACCCCCACCTCTGACCCTACTAAAACATTTAAACCCTGGAACCTGCAACAGCCAATCCTGTCCCTGTTCTACCCATGTCTCCGTAATAGCCACAACATCGAAGTCCCAGGTACCAACCCACGCTGCAAGTTCCTAATGTACCAACCCACGTTCCTAATGTGCCTGCTTCCAGCGCTTCGACTGGCAACGCGTTCCAGGCACCCACCATCCTCTGTGTGAAAACCTTTCCCCGCACTTTTCCCTTCTCACTTTCCCCCTCTCACCGTGAACCTGTACCCACTGACTCGCCACCCCACCCTTTCGATGCCTCTCAGTATGCTGTCGACCACTATCAGGTCGCCCCTCAGCTTCCGTCTTTGCAGTGACGACAATCCAAGTTTATTCAATCTCTCCTCACAGCAGAAGCGCTCCAGGGCAGGCAACGTGCTGGTAAACCTTCTCTGCACCCTCTCCAAAGCATCCACGTCCTTCTGGTAGTGTGCCGAACAGCATTGCGCGCGATATCCCAATTGTAGCCTAACTGGAGTTTTGTACAGCTCTTTGTACAGATCATTTATTTACACGTCACAAACAACAAAGGTCCTAGCACTGAGCCCTGCGGGACGCCACTAGTTACTGATCTCCTTTCCGAAAAATGCGCCCCGAGTCGGTTTTGTATCCAGCTAGCCGACTCACCTCAGATCCCACGAGACTCTACCTTTTGTAGCAGCCTGCCGTAAGATGTGAAGCGATCCAGAAGAGATTACTGACGCAAAGGTGACTACACTTAAATGAAAGTGCTGGGAATGGCAACCGTGATGGAACTCGCAGCCAAGGAAGGTCAACACCTCACAAAATGGTGGCTGAGAGTTCACAAAATGGTGGCCCAGGGACAAGCACCAACGCAGACACAAAACTGCCACTGCTGTGGAAACACATGTCAGGCAGCAGCA
The DNA here is from genome assembly GCF_037043375.1 of Chiloscyllium plagiosum. NCBI lineage: Eukaryota > Metazoa > Chordata > Chondrichthyes > Orectolobiformes > Hemiscylliidae > Chiloscyllium > Chiloscyllium plagiosum. The sequence goes on along the minus strand of NW_028270141.1, from coordinate 165,581,973 downwards.
AATTGCTGCTGGAAAGAAGCTGTGTGCAGAAACTGCAGCATTAAAAAAGAATATATTAAGCGAGAAGAAGTTTGAGAGGCAACTTAATTGAGATATATAAGATAATCAAAGGGTTAGACAGGGTGGACAGTGATAGCCTTTTTCCTTGGACGGTGATGGCTGGCCTGAGGGGACTTAGCTTTATATTGAGGGGTGATAGGTATAGGACAGATGTCAGAGGTAGTTTCTTCACTCAGAATAGTAGGCGCATGGAACGCACTGCCTGCAACAGTAGTTGAGTCGCCAACTTTAAGGGCATTTAAACGGTCATTGGATAGTCATATGGGCGAAAATAGAATAGTGTCGTTTAGAAGGGCTTCAGATTGGTTCGACAGGTTGGCGCAACATCAAGGGCTGAAGGGCCTCAACTGCGCTGTAATCTTCTATGTTCTATGTCGTAAAAGCACAGCAGGTCAGGCAGCATCCAAGGAGCAGGGGAATCGATGCTCCGAGCATGAGCTCTTCATCAGGAACTAGTAACTACACAAGTCACGTTCAAAAGTGAAATCTACAACTGAGGCACCAGCAGCCAGCCACCCGAAAAGTATCAAAATGGTGAAACATGAGCTGAAGAAGCCAACAAGCAAGACATCTGGTTTCAGCTATCCAGCTGGGACATGATCCGTTACTTAATATTCGAACGTCAATCAAGGTGATATCCGTGGACAGACAGCAAGGTAACATTCCTCACGCAACACTTTTGCCTGAAACATTGATCCTCCTGCTCCTCTGATGCTGACTGACCTGCTGTGCCTTTCCAGCACCACACTCTCAAAGCTAACGTTTGAGTCGAGGTGACTCTTCATCAGAATATTTTTTGATTCCAGCATCTGCAGCAATTTGCTCCTATGTTTTGGTTTAAACATACAACCATTAACAAATCAAAATTAATTTGACTTACATTAATAAAGCTCCAAACTGCAGACTCTCTGTGACTTAGTTGGCAAAACAGTCACCTGGTCAAGTATCACTCCAGAGCACTGTGCAGATATTCCAGCTGACAACTTTGTTGTGTGAAAATTAACTTTATGCATTTTGAGCATCATAACAGGATATTTCAAAGCGATTTAATTGATGAAAAGGCTTTGCACAATGCAGTGGTGAATAGGAAAGTAACAAATGAATCTTTGTTGACAAACTCAGCAGATACTGAACTACTAAAAATGAAAAACAACACCTTCAGTTCCATTCTCTCACAAGGGTAACTGACCAAATTAGCTATGAAAGGTCAAAATTCTAAACACAGATACAGCATCATCAGGAAATCCTGAATGAGATTTGGGAATATAATGAACAAACTTGGTTGGAACTCCTTCAAGTGCATTACTAACCAGTCTCCACTGGGGGAGTCTGCCCTCACCTGCACCATTCGCACCCTCCCTCCACCAAACCAGCAGAGTGTGTTGGCCAGTTCAAGTGAAACCAGACAGATCACCAATTATCTTTTCCACTGTCTGTCAATTGCAATGCACATCCTTCCAGGAGCAGATCTGGATCCTGAAGTTGATTGGAGTGCTAACAGTAAGCTATTCGAATGAATGGTTCCATGTTAATTAGATTACTTACAGTTTGGAAACAGGCCCTTCGGCCCAACAAGTCCACACCGAACCGCCGAAGCGCACCCACCCAGACCCATTCCCCTACATTTACCCCTGCACCTAACACTACAGGCAATTTAGCATGGCCAATTCACCTGACCTGCACATTTTGGACTGTGGGAGGAAACCAGAGCACCCAGACACGGGGAGAATGTGCAAACTCCACACAGTTAGTCACCTGAGGCGGGAATTGAACCTGTGTCTCCCGCACTGTGAGGAAGCAGTGCTAACCACTGTGCTACCGTTCCGCCCAGTAGCATCACCAGAAATGCTAGGTCAATATAATCAACAAATTCAAATTACAGAAACTCCAATGCAAAGCTGTGTAGCTCCTAAACTCTGTCAAAAAGGTCTTGATTTGATTCATCAAGTATCACGCTTACCTGAGTGTGTGTCATTATCTTTGTTGGTAAACCCTTGTAGCTGTTAATCCTTTGTTAATTTCAATACGATATCCAAGTTTCCTGCACAGGTTTGAGGTTGCTTCTGGCATTATGGTTTGCTCACTTGTGAGAGCACTGAGGTGGACCAATTCTTTATGTGATCGCATCCTGACTCCACCCCCGATCTCGAGCTCACTAGACAGTCCATTGTTATCAACAGAAATAACAAAACACTGTTAGAACTTCTGCCTGATGCCCAGGCATTTTGAAAGAAGTTTCAAACAAATTATCACTTCTCATTCACTTCAAATGCAACAGGAATAATTTTTCTTAAATTTCTTAACCACTCAACCAAAGCTAAAAAATTACAGTAAAATGTACTTTTGTTCCCTTCTCAATTTCTCATTTCATTGAAATTTATTTCCTAATCAATTCTGAGTTGGACATACAGCTGCCTTTCCTTGAGTTTCACTGTATAGAAAGAACGAACTTGATTGGGAACGCATTCAAATGCAGTGTGATTTGGATAGGCTGAATGAGTGGGCAAATACATGCCAGATGAAGTATATATAGAACATAGAACATAGAAGAATACAGCGCAGTACAGGCCCTTTGGCCCTCGATGTTGCGCCGATCCAAGCCCACCTAACCTACACTAGCCCACTATCCTCCATATGCCTATCCAATGCCCGCTTAAATGCCCATAATGAGGGAGAGTCCACCACTGCTACTGGCAGGGCATTCCATGAACTCACGACTCGCCCCCTAATGTGGGCGGCACGGTGGCACAGTGGTTAGCACTGCTGCCTCGCAGCGCCAGAGACCCGGGTTCAATTCCCGACTCAGGCAACTGACTGTGTGGAGTTTGCACGTTCTCCCCGTGTCTGCGTGGGTTTCCTCCGGGTGCTCCGGTTTCCTCCCACAGTCCAAAGATGTGCAGGTTAGGTGAATTGGCCATACTAAATTGCCCGTAGTGTTAGGCAAGGGGTAAATGTAGGGGTATGGGTGGGTTTCGCTTCGGCGGGTCGGTGTGGACTTGTTGGGCCGAAGGGCCTGTTTCCACACTGTAATCTAATGTAATCTAATCTAATCTAAAATCTAATCTAATCTAACATCTGTCCTATACCTACCCCCCCCTAAGTTTAAAGCTATGCCCCCTTGTAATAGCTGACTCCATACGTGAAAAAGATTCTCACTGTCGACCCTATCTAAACCCCTAATCATCTTGTACACCTCTATCAAGTCACCCCTAAACCTTCTTTTCTCCAATGAAAACAACCCCAAGTGCCTCAGCCTTTCCTCATACGATCTTTCTACCATACCAGGCAACATCCTGGTAAACCTCCTCTGCACCCGTTCCAGTGCCTCCACATCCTTCCTATAGTATGGCGACCAAAACTGCACACAATACTCCAGATGCGGCCGCACCAGAGTCTTATACAACTGCAACATGACCTCAGTACTCCGGAACTCAATTCCTCTACCAATAAAAGCCAGTACGCCATATGCCTTCTTCACCGCACTATTTACCTGGGTGGCAACTTTCAAAGATCTGTGTACATGGACACATGGATAATGTCGATAAATGTGAGGTTCTCCACTTCCGTAGCAAAAGCAGGAAGGTACATTATTATCTGAATGGCTATAAATTGAGAGAAGGGAATGTACAATGAGATGTCTGTGTCTTTGTGCACCAGTTGCTGAAGATAAGCATGCAGGCAGTAAAGAAGGAGAAAGATAAGTTGGCATTCATAGCGAAAGGGTTCAAGTATAGAGCAGGGATGTCTTGCTGCCGTGGTAAAGTCACACCTGGAAGCACTAGATCATACAGTAAAGATGCATTTATCTGCACACAAAAAGCAGGACAAAGACAACTTGGCCAGCTACCGCCCCATCAGTTTACTCTCGATCTTCAGCAAAGTAATGAAAATTGCCATCAGCATTGATATCAAGCAGCACGTGCAAGCAGCATTAACCTACTCACTGATGCTTGGTTTGGGTTGTGCCAGGGCCAATTAGCTCCTGACCTCATTACAGCCTTGGTTCAAACATGGTCAAAAGAGCTGAAACCCAGAGGGGAGGGGCAAGTGACGGCCTTGATAGCAGGGTCGCATTTGATTAGGAATGGCATGAAGGAGCCTGAGCAAAATTGGAATCAATGAGTATCGGGGGCATACTCTCCCTGGTTGGAGACACAACTGGCACACGGGAAGATGTCACATGTGCAGTGATTGAGGACTCTGGGTCCATAATCAATGCTGTTTAGAAGGAAGAGGGGGAAGATCTCATTGAAATCTATAGAATATTAAGAGGCCTGGACTGAGTGAGCGTAAGGAAAATGTTGTTATTCATAGGCCCTGAGGGCACAGCCTCCAAGTGAAGGGATGACCTTTTAGAACTGACTTAGTGAGAAAATAGGTCAAATAACTGCTTTATTAGCTAAAGCCAAAACAATAAGGGAGATTTACATAGACACTTCTCCTAATTAAATCATAACCAGGTGAAAAAATTGGTAAAGGACATCAGGTGCTCTACGTGTGACATCTGGCAACTCTGTCAGAAAGTAACTCTGATCTCCAGCATCTGCAGTCTTCACTTTCTCCTATCTGATAACTCTGGGAGAGTTCAACTGTCCTAGATGGTTACATTTGGAGGAAGTGTGTCTCAGCTACAGTTTTTAACAGATTGTTTAAATTAACTGGCACTCAGATGAAGCAGGTAGGAGGCCGAGAGGGTCATAGACATCTGTTTCAGGGAGGTAGCCATAACCAAGGCTGAGGCAGATAGATACAGGATGGTCACAAGGGAAAAGCAATGCAGGAGGCCCCTGTGGCTGTCCCCATCTCAAACAGGTGAGCTACTTTAGATACTGTTCAGGGGGACTGCGTATCGGGGATGACAACAGCAGTAGATAGAACAGTACCAGCAGGGGAGGTTGAAGTGCAGGTAAATAGTGGTAGTCAATGACTCAATAGTTAGAGACACAGATAGACATTTCTATGGCCACAAACAAGACACCAAGACATGTGTTGCCTCCCTGTTGCCAGAGTCAAGGATGTCTCTAAGCATGCTCAGGACATACTGAAGAAGGTTGGTAAACAGCTAGATGTCATGGTACACACTTGTACCAATGACATAGAAAGGAAGAATGATGAGGTCCTGCATGGAGAGTTCAGGGAGCTTGGCCATATGTAGATTGGGTTCTCTTCCAAGTTAGTGGGATCTGTACAAAAAAGACAGGTTGCATTTTAACTGGAGGGGCACCAACATCCTGGTGGGGATGGTGACTAGTGCAACTTGAATGGATTTATACATTAAGGCAGAGGGTTAGGATCCAATGCAACAGGTCATAAGGTATGCAGTCAGTAAAGACTAATAGGACAAACAGGCAGGGTCAGTCTAATGATTATGGTGAGAGAAGGATTCATAAAAGATCAAAATGTGAGTTGCAAGTTGGAGTAAATGACAGAGGTGAGGTTCAGTATTATGAATGAATAAATAAGGATGGAGAGTATGGAAAGCGTGGTGCACAAGAAAATATTGAAAGAAAAAGACAAACAAGTAGGATTGATTTAAAAACCTTGGACCTAAACACACACGGTATTCGGAATAAAGTCAAGGAGCTGATGACACAGATACAGATACACCTGGTGGGGATTACTGAATCATGGTTACAGGAAGTTCAGAACTGGGAGTTAAATGTCCAAGGGTACTCAGTATTCTGAAAGGTGAGACAAGAGCGAGCAGGAGGTGGAGTTGTTTCATTGCTTAAGCATGGCATCAAGGCTGTGGTAACAAATGATATTGGCACTGGGGTCTAGGGTGGAAATAAAAGATAAGGGAAGAGACCCCTTGCGAGGAGTAATTTTCAGGCTCCAAAACAATACTGCCAAAGTTTAGCATAGTATAAACCAGGAAAGGAATTAAGAGTTAGGGTGAGAGGGTGGGTAAGTGGAGCTGAGGCCTGTAAAGATCAGTCGTGGTCTTATTGAATGGCGTAGCAGGCTCGAAGGGCCAGGTGGCCTACTCCTGCTCCTGGTTCTTATGTTCCTATGTTCTTCAATAATGAGGGATTGAGAAGGACTCAAAAGTAATTATAGGTGATTTGAACATGAACATTGATTAGATTATTCAATTTGGCAAGGGAAGGCTCAAAGCAAGGCCCATTGAATGTATAAGGGATTGTTTCCCATAGCAACTTGTCAATGAGCCAACCAGAGAACTGGCTACTTTAGATTTGGTATTATCTAACAAAGAAGGACTAATAAATGGTCTTTGGAATAATTATACAGAGGTAAGTTTCCCATCATCAAGTCACCGTTTATTTATATGTGCACAGTGCATGGGCTCTGACCAGACAGCTCAAGGTCAGTCCCTCGACTGAGAAGACCTTCTGTATCCCCTGTTTATGTGTTTTGTTTTGCTTTTTTTAACTCACAGGAGCTGAGTCCAAACACGATCTCTGTCAAAAAGGTCTTGATTTGATTCATAAAGTATCACGCTTACCTGAGTGTGTGTCATTATCTTTGTTGGTAAACCCTTGTAGCTGTTAATCCTTTGTTAATTTCAATACGATATCCAAGTTTCCTGCACAGGTTTGAGGTTGCTTCTGGCATTATGGTTTTGCTCACAGCACTGAGGTGGACCAATTCTTTATGTGATCGCATCCTGACTCCACCCCCGATCTCTAGCTCACTAGACAGTCCATTGTTACCAACAGAAATAACAAAACACTGTTAGAACTTCTGCCTGAGGCCCAGGCATTTTGAAAGAAGTTTCAAACAAATTATCACTTCTCATTCACTTCAAATGCAACAGGAGTAACTTTTCTTCAACTTCTTAACCACTCAAAAAGGTGAAAACACTACAAACCATAGTGCAAGGGCTAAGCCCTGCCACAAAAACCATCATCGTCCTTGCTCAAAAAACAAAAAGAGTAACACACAGGCTGCAACCATCCAGTAAAATACATGGGCAAAAAAAACAAGTTCCCCAATGTGAACTAAAATATAACAGTATTCACTGTCTGTGTGACCAGCCAGCTTAGGAATCAGTTATCAAAGACAACAGTAACACACTGGCTGTGACCAGCCAACCCACAGTCAGTTCCCTGAACTCAGGAGTTTCTAAATCACCTGATGATACTTCTTTTTTAACCAGAAGTCCCCAGAATACTGGCAAATAGCAATAATGCTAATGTCCCATTTATTTATTTATTTATTATTTTATTAAAACATTACAAACAGTTCACAAAAAGGAAAACTTAACATTTACAGCTGTATACAACAGCAATTTTACAAGGGAGAAGAGCAGCAAAGCCAGGCCCCAAACCCTACCGTTCAACCAGTTTACAGGGAGATGAGGACAAACCTCAAATCCCAGTTCCACATATGAAAAGACAGTGACAATGACATTTTACATGAGACAATACTGTTACATACAAAAGTGCAGACAATACAGACCCAGCAAGCCCCTGTCCCTCCCACCTTCCGGCCACTCTAAGGCAGCCCGCGCCTACACATCTTCCGTCCATCCCATGCCCCTTCCAGTTCTCAGTCCGCCCTGACACACCTTTTGACCACCTCTAGGACAGCCCGCCCGGGGTGACAGCGGTCAGGACGGCCTACCCACTTTCCAGCTTCACTAACCACCCGCAGCACCTTTCGACCACCTCTAGGACAGCCCGACCCCTTCCCTGGGACGACAGCATGCAGGGTAGCCCCCAAGCCTTCCGGATCTCAGCCTGCCCCTTCGTACCATTGGGCTCTCACCCACCTCTCACCCACCCATCCGGCCAGTGGGCTATCCTGGCACACCTTCCGGCCACCTCTGGGACAGCCCGTCCCCTTCCCTGGGACGACAGTATGCAGGGTAGCCCACAAGCCTTTCGGATCTCAGCCTGACCCGACGCGCCTTCTGGCTCTCGGCCAGATATAAATGGGACATTAGCATTATTGGTATTTGCCAGTATTCTTCAGGAATTCTGAAGTAGGGCTTATGCCTGAAATGTCGATTCTCCTGCTCCTTCGATGCTGCCTGACCTGCTGCACTTTTCCAGCAACACATTTTTCAGCTCTGATCTCCAGCATCTGCAGTCCTCACTTTCTCCTACTAAACTAACTGGTATCATGTACAGTGAGGAAGGTCATCAGAAAGTGCAGCACGACCTTGATCAGCTGGGGAAGTAAGCCGAGATAAATGGCAAATGGAGTTTAATATAGATAAGTGTGAGGTTTGCATTTTAAAAAGTCAAATCAAGATAGAAATTTCATGGTGAATGGTAGGGCCTTAAGGAGGGTAGTGGAACAGAGGGACCTTGGAGTTCAGGTGCACAGTTCTCTGAAAGTGGAGTCACCGGTGGACAAAGCAGCGAAGAAGACTTTTGTTAGACTGGCCTTCATCAGTCAGGGCACTGAGAGTAGAAGTTGGGAAGTTATGTTGCAGTTATACAGGAAGTTGGTGAGGCTGCACTTGGAGTACTGCGTTCAGTTTTGATCACCTTATTATAGGAAGGATGTCATTAAACTGGAAAGAAACCAGAAGCAATTTACAAGGGTGTTTCCTGGACCCAATGGTCTGAATTATAGGCAGAGGTTGGACAAGCTAGGACTTTTTCTTTAGAGCGGAGGAGATTGAGGGGGTCCTTATACAGGTGCATAAGATCACAGGAGTCATGGTTAGGGTGAATGTACTCAGTCATTTTCCCAGGGTTGGGGAATCATGGACCAGAGGGCATCAGTTAAGGTTAGAGGGGAAAATATAAAAGGGAACCTGAGAGGCAACCTTTTTATACTGAGGGTAGTAAGCATGCGGAATGAGCTGCCAGTGGAACTTGTTGAGGTGGGTACATTAACAACATTTAAAAGGCATTTGAACAAATACATGGATAGGAAAGGTTTAGAAGGATATGGGCCAAGTACAGGAAAATGCTGTTAGTGTGGACGGACATTCTGGTTGGCATGGGCCAGTTTGGGTCAAACGGCCTTTCTTCCTGCTGGAGGACTCTGTGACTCTACGACATGGAAAGGATGGGCAGACTCGGAGCAACAAGAAGCGGAATGACTACATTAACTCCATATGAGTTAATGACAAGAAGGGCTATGAGATTGCCAGGGAACATTGTAACAGGGTAGGACCAGTGAGACAGAGAGTGAAACCATTTAGAAGACAATTCTGCAAACAGTTGAATGGGCCAAGACAGCAGGTCAAAGACCAGCAGAAAATCCGCGACCTCGAACAAGATGCTATGACCAACCAAGTAAAAGTACTGAGAGCTGATGTGAAGGTAACGGTTAAAGTAGCACCTGACAAGCCTGGAATTACGTCTAAAAGGCTCAAACAGTTTGTGATTATTATGACCAAGGACACGGGCCTGTTTGGATATGAAAGTTAGAAGGCAGGTGAAGACCTCATCACAGCTGAAGCTCAACACAATTGATTCTGAGCTACAGAACTAATGCCAACAGAACAGTGACAACTGGGGCAGCTCTTTATTCAATTTGTGGAAGGCTGGCCACCACTTTAACCCTTGAGGGACGATTGTTCCTGGCTGTGGAAGCAGTGATTGGTAGCTCAATGTGAGAGGAACTCTGGTGTTACCTCAACCAAAGCAGAATGGAATGCTGAACATGACCATAGGAGAACAGATTTTGAAGAGGCGTTTGAATTTATTTGTGAATAGGAAAGGTGTGTTTACATGGGATGGGTAATGGCTTTTGCCAGACCCTAAATTCCCCTCCAAAAAAATGTGAGAGAGGACATTTGAAACCTTTTCAATCACTTGTACTTGTCCGTCAATGGGGGAACAGTGATGATGGATGGATAGGGGAAACCCACCCCGACGAAATAAATGTCACTACAACGTCACCTCCTTCCACAATAAAGACCACAGACGATCCCCTACCTGACAGTTATCATTCCAACTGCACCGCCAAACAACTTGCCACGTCCATGTCTGAGTATGAGTCTTAGACTGACGAACGGTCTGGTCTTAATCAATGATAATAAAATACTATAATGTACAGCGTGAGTTAGTGCCTGTAGTCGTATACATTTCCTGTATCAGCCTGCCCAAGTGGTTCATCCCACACCAGATACCGATACATGACCTTTATTACTCAAATGATGACTGTAGCAGCTCAGTTCGATAGTGGGGTGCAGCACTCAGTGGTCACACCCTGAGCTTTTCAAGGAAAATTAGATCTTAAGGCTAATTCCACAAATCTAGCAGCCCTGGATCAGAACATCTGATACTGAGCCCCCAACTTAAGAAAATCATAACTGAAGAGCAAAGAATTCAAAGCATGGAACTAAATGCCAATCAGAGCCAAACAAAACTGATCCAAAATCTGCCCACTGTATTGGAGAGTCATTCAGTAACCATTAGTAAATGAATTAAGTTCAGGAAAAACATCTCAGATGATGCTAGTAGGAATGATGTCTGTAAGCACCAATATCTCCTCCATATCTTTCCTATAATAGGGCGACCGGAACTGAACACAATATTCCAAGTGTGGTCTCACCAGGGTTTTGTAGAGCTGCAGCAAAACCTCGCGGCTCTTAAACCCGATCCCCCGTTAATGAAAGCCAAAACACCATATGCTTTCTTAACAACCCAATCCACTCGGGTGGCAACTTTGAGGGATATATGCACCTGAACACCAAGATCCCTCTGTTCCTCCACATTGCCAAGAATCCTGTCTTTAATCCTATATTCAGCACTGAAGTTCGACCTTCCAAAATGCATCATTTTGGGGGGGATTCAAGATGACGGCGACTCAGTAGGTCTGAGTCTGCTGAGCTCTGCCCAGGACCCAGGCAAAGTGGGGTACCTACCCTCCCCTCACTTTTTAAACTACTAAAAATAGCTTTTTCCCTGTAGCTACAGTCATTCTGCATCAAACTTTAGCAGTTTGGTACATTTTAAAATGACCAAAGATAAAGGACCACGAAATTCGCAACAGGCAGGGACCTGGCAACGCTGTGCTTCAGTCATGGAGGGTCTGTGTGTAACTTCGGATCGCCGGAAAAAGCAAAGAATTTTTGGATGCTCTCAAATAGACTGATGGACTTGAACAACATGGACAGTGATTTTATTTTACCCCCTTTTTTCCCTCCCCCCTTACCCCTTTCTCTTTTCTATCCTTCCTTGGGGGTGGAGTTCTTTCTTTTAACTCTTAAGTATAACTCACTTGGTTTATCCGGCTATTGGGGGATGTTTCTGAGTTTTCTTTTCTTTAATATTTGCTGGGATTGTAATTTTATACATTTTATTTTATAGTCCTGTTTTGTAAAGAGTGCCTCGGTAATAATATTGAGGGGACGGGTTGGGGTTGCCCACTTCTAATTTTTGTATTATAAGACATTAGCATTTGTTTATCTTACATTACGATATCTGAGCCGAGGGCATGGCTCTAGCTGGGAGGTGTTATGGTGGGATTATTGGACGGTAGGAGTGCCCCCTGTGGACAAGGGGGAAAGTCTCCTCTTGATTATATCTTACTTTTTTTTAGGAGTAGTTCTTAGTTGTTTTTAGTTGTTTTAAAGGTTGTATTTTTAAGTTTATGTGAATTGTTTATGGTCTCGACTCAATGCTTTTTGATTGGGGTTCTACCTCCTGGGGGTTCTCGGACTTTCTTGAACGATCATGGCTAGTCATTCCTTTAAACGGTGCACCTGGAATGTCAAAGGGGAGCCGCTGGCCAATTAAAAGGAAAAAGATATTATCAAGTCTTAAAAAAGAGAACGTTGATGTAGCCCTTTTACAGGAGACACATCTACTTGATCAGGAGTATTCGAAGCTGCAGCAGGAGGATTTGGTCAGGTGTTCTTTTCATCTTTTAGCTCAAAAAAGTAGCAGAGTGGCCATTCTTATCCGGAAACATTTTCCCTTCCAAATGCTAAGCCAAATAAAAGATGAGTCTGAATGGTATATATTACTTAAAGCCCTAACATATGGATTTTGAATGTATATCGCCCCCGGCACATCTTTTTAAATTTGTAACAGATGCGGTCTCCAAGTTGATGGCTCTCAGGGAGCCTCACATAATTACAGGGGGAGACTGTAATTGTATTATCGACCCCGAGGTGGACAGAATATGTAGGAGCTCTGCGGGTATATCTCTGAGATCGAGGCAGTTGGCTGATCTGAATATGGAGTTGGGACTGGTAGATGTGTGGAGGTGTTTTCACCCTGAGGGTAGGGATTTTACTTTCAATTCTAACCCACACAAGTGTCATACCAGAATCGATATGTTTTTTGTCCCCTCGACCTTTCTGAATTCAATATTGTCTTGTAAAATAGGAAATATAACTATTTCCGAACACGCAGCAGCGTATATAGAGATCAAGACTAGTGGTGATAAGATGGGTTCCCGACACTGGCGCATGGACGCTTTCCTATTGAAGGATAGTAAGCTCATAGAATATTTCTCGCAGGAATTTAAAATTTTCTGGAGTATCAATTCAGGTCCGGCCAGTAACCCATCGGTGATGTGGGAGACTGCTAAAGCATATGCGCATGGCTTGGTCATCTCATATTCTGCGACCCGGAAAAAACAAAAGGGAGAACAACAGTGACTGCTTGAGGCTCGCCTGAAGGCAGCTGAGTCAGCGTATGCTGCTAGGCCATCCACAACTACATTACAGTGGATTACAGCCCTCAGAAGTACTTTGCAAAGATAGCAAAGATAAGTGGGAAAACTGAGGACTGGGAAGCTTTTAAAGAGCAACAGAGGATTACTAAGAAGGAAATACGCAGAGGAAAAATGAGGTACGAAGGTAAACTGGCCAATAATATAAAGGAGGATAGCAAAAGTTTTTTTAGGTATGTGCAAGGCAAAAAAATGGTTAGGACTAAAATTGGGCCCTTGAAGACAGAGCTGAAAATGTGTTGCTGGAAAAGCGCAGCAGGTCAGGCAGCATCCAGGGAACAGGAGAATCGACGTTTCGGGCATAAGCCCTTCTGAAGAAGGGCTTATGCCCGAAACGTCGATTCTCCTCTTCCCTGGATGCTGCCTGACCTGCTGCGCTTTTCCAGCAACACATTTTCAGCTCTGATCTCCAGCATCTGCAGACCTCACTCTCCCTTGAAGACAGAAACAGGGGAATATATTACGGGGAACAAAGAGAAGAATTAAATGGGCACTTCAGATCTGTGTTCACTGGGGAAGACACAAGCAATCTCCCTGAGGTAACAGTGGCTGAAGGACCTGAACTTAAAGGAATTTATATTTGCCAGGTTTTGGTGTTGGAGAGACTGTTAGGTCTGAAGGTTGATAAGTCTCCGGGGCCTGATGGTCTACATCCCAGGGTACTGAAGGAGGTGGCTCGGGAAATCGTGGATGCGTTGGTGATTATTTTCCAGAGTTCGATAGATTCGGGGTCGGTTCCTGAGGATTGGAGGGTGGCTAATGTTGTACCACTTTTTAAGAAGGGTGGGAGAGAGAAAGCAGGAAATTATAGACCAGTTACTCTGACCTCAGTGGTGGGAAAGATGCTGGAGTCTATTATAAAGGATGAAATTACGGCACATCTGGATAGTAGTAACAGGATAGGACAGAGTCAGCATGGATTTATGAAGGGGAAATCATGCTTGACTAATCTTCTTGAATTTTTTGAGGATGTAAATCTGAAGATGGACGAGGGAAATCCAGTAGATGTAGTGTACCTGGACTTTCAGAAAGCTTTTGATAAAGTCCCACATAGGAGGTTAGTGAGCAAAATTAGGGCGCACGGTATTAGGGGCAAAGTACTAGATTGGATTGAAAATTGGTTGGCTGATAGGAAACAAAGGGTAGTGATAAACGGCTCCATTTCGGAATGGCAGGCAGTGACCAGTGGGGTACCGCAGGGATCCGTGCTGGGACCGCAGCTTTTTACAATATATGTTAATGATATAGAAGATGATATCAGCAATAACATTAGCAAATTTGCTGATGGTACAAAGCTGGGCGGCAGGGTGAAATGTGATGAGGATGTTAGGAGATTACAAGGTGACCCGGACAAGTTAGGTGAGTGGGCAGATGCATGGCAGATGCAGTTTAATGTGGATAAATGTATGGTTATCCACTTTGGTGGCAAGAACAGGAAGGCAGACTACTACCTCAATGGAATCAATTTAGGTAAAGGGGCAGTACAGAGAGCTCTGGGTGTTCTTGTACACCAGTCAATGAAGGCAAGCATGCAGGTACAGCAGGTAGTGAAGAAGGCTAATAGCATGCTGGCCTTCATAACAAGAGGAATTGAGTATAGAAGCAAAGAGGTACTTCTGCAGCTGTACAGGGCCCTGGTGAGACCACACCTGGAATACTGTGTGCAGTTCTGGTCTCCAAATTTGAGAAAAGACATTCTGGCTATTGAGGGAGTGCAGCGTAGGTTCACGAGATCAATTCCTGGAATGGCAGGATTACCTTACACTGAAAGACTGAAGCGACTGGGCTTGTATACCCTTGAGTTTAGAAAACTGAGAGGGGATCTGATTGAGATGTATAAGATTATGAAAGGATTGGACACTCTGGCAGTAAGGAAACATGTTTCCGCTGATGGGTGAGTGTCGAACCAGAGGACTCAGCTTAAAAATACGGAGTAGACCATTTAGGACAGAGATGAGGAGAAACTTCTTCACCCAGAGAGTGGTGGCTGTGTGGAATGCTCTGCCCCAGAGGGCAGTGGAGGCCCAGTCTCTGGATTCATTTAAGAAAGAGTTGGATAGAGCTCTCAAAGATAGTGGAATCAAGGGTTATGGAGATAAGGCAGGAACAGGATACTAATTAGGAATGATCAGCCATGATCATATTGAATGGCGGTGCAGGCTCGAAGGGCAGAATGGCCTACTCCTGCACCTATTGTCTATTATTGAATACCGCACTTAGTCAAACAGCAAAGAGGGAGATTCTATTTGTGAAGCAGAGATTATTTAAGCACGGCAATACCTTGCTAGAAAGAAAAAGGCTCCCCAATCCTTTACGTTTATTACAGAGAGTGCTGGTACCCTGACTTGTGATCCTAAAAAGATCAATGCAGCCTTTAGAAAGTTCTGCTTCGAGTTGTATAAGTCGGAGAGCTCTGAAGATAGAGCGAGGAAGATGGAGTCTTTTTTTAAAAATCTGGCCCTTTCGGGCTTAACCTTGGGAGTAGGTGTCGCTTTTGAACGCTGCCCCTACAACCCTGGAAGTCCAGGAGGTGGTGAGGCAGCTCCAGAGCGGTAAAGCACCCGGGCCAAACGAATTTCAGGCTGAGTTTTATAAAGAATTTATAGACGAATCGGCTGGACCACTTACAGATATGTTTAATTATTCATATAGTCAGGGTAGCCTCCCGCCCTCCCTGAGAGAAGCAAATATCTCTCTCATTCTTAAGAAAGGAAAAGCCCCAGATGACTGTACTTTTTACAGACCTATATCCTTATTGAATGTGGACTTTAAAATTCTCTCAAAAATGTTGGCATTAAGATTGGAGAGGGTTTTACCATTTATTATAAAAGAGGCTCAGACGGAGTTTATCAAGGGTTGCAGATCTACTAATAATATTAGAAGAGTGTTAAACATGGTATAAGTCTGCCACAGGGAACGATACTGGGATTAGTCATCTCCCTAGATGCAGAGAAGGCATTTGATCAGGTAGAATGGCCATATCTATTTTATACTATGGAACCGTTTGGCATTGGAGAGGTCTTTGCCAAGTGGGTCGCAGTATTATATAACGACCCTAGAGCAGCGGTGATTACCAACGGCATAAGATCGGATAGCTTTAGTGTTGGCAGAGATTGTCATCAAGGGTGCCCTACCTCACCACTACTATTTACACTAGTGATTGAACCGCTGGCGGAAGCTATCCGAACCAACCCTAATATAACGGCCCCGGAGGGAGGATCGGGTTTAGCATAAAATCATTTTTTACGCGGACGACGTCTTTCTTTTCTTAAATGAACCATCGATATCTGTGCCCCGCTTAATCCAAGTGGTTAACTTGTTTGGTACGTTTTCGGGTTACAAAATTAACTTTATGAAATCAGAGGCCATACTGCTAGGAGGTCTTACCAGCACATCCAATTTTCCAGCTGGATCCTGCTTCCCTTTTCAGTGGTCACTGAGAGGTTTTCTCTATTTAGGTATTTTTATTACCCCTATATTTGGTCAGCTATACAAAGCTAATTACTTGCATTAATTGGAGAAAATAAGGCAGGACCTCCAACGCTGGGAAGGTCTCCCGATATCCTGACGAGGAAGAAGAGGTTTGGTCATGATGAATATTCTACCTCACCTACATACCCCATGAGAATACTTCCTCTGATGTTGCCGAGACAGGCGCTGCGTAAGCTTTATGGTTGGCTCGGCTCCTTTATTTGGAACCATAGGCAGCCTCTTATTAAATTAGATAAGTTACAGCTCCCACAAGTAAGGGGAGGTCTAGATTTTCCGGATTTCAGAAGGTACCAACTGGGTTCTCTGTTATCATATGTTGCTGATTGGATCTCTTGTGACACACAATCAATGTGGTTGGATATCGAGGTTTGAAAATGTGTTGCTGGAAAAGCGCAGCAGGTCAGGCAGCATCCAAGGAACAGGAGAATCGACGTTTCGGGCATAAGCCCTTCTTCAGGTTATTGAGGTTTCCCAAGCAAAATGCCCCCTCATCAATCTATTATTTATGGATAAGATGAGAGTTATTACAGATCATTGTAAAACCCAAATGTATTAAATACAATCAAACCTTGGAGGATAATGCGACAGAATAAGGGTAATTTATAAAAAACCTCCCCTTCTACTCCTATAGTGGGAACGTTGGGATTTCAGCCAGGCTTGACTGATGCGATGCTGGATTTAAAATTTGTGAGACCAGAGGTATCTCCTGTGGGAGATCTGTTCGATGAGGAGGTCATAACGTCCTTCGAACAGTTGCGCCAGAAATTCGGGTTGCCTAGTACAGGCCTTTTTCGATATTTTCAAGTACGAGACTTCATACAAAAAATGACCACATTGATGACTAATCGGTACAAATCAGATATGGAAAGGAGAGTGCTTCGGCTGATGGGTGCACCCTCAGTCAGCACTCTCTACCACTCGCTAGGTAATAAGTTTTCAAAGGACATGGAACGGTTATATAAAACCTGGAATCAAGAATTAGGGATGGAAATCTCCTTAGAGATATGGGAGGATAGCTGGGAAAATGCCAGGAAGGTCTCTACCTGTAATAGAACTCAGGCTATTCGATTGAAGATACCTCATAGGGCTCATATGGCATTAGAGCGGCTTGCAAAGGTCAAGGCAGGAGCATCCCCAATGTGCCCTAAATGTAAAATAGAAGTTGGGACTCTCAATCATTGATTGTGGACATGCCATAAGATCCGTAGATATTGGGATAACACAGCGAATGCCTTGCCAAAGATTTTGGGAATGGAGATTGGCCTGGATCCAGTGTCTCTCTTTTTGAGCTTTCCAAATTTTCCTTCTCTAGATGCATCCGGGAAGAAACTATTTACTATCCTTTCCTTTTGTGCGAGGAAAAATATTTTAGTAAGTTGGATATTGAAAAGTCCCCCAGGACTTTCAAATTGGCAAAGGGGTAGTTATGGATTATACTCCCCTGGACTTCCTTGAAAATATGGTGCATCAAACAAACAGAATCAGGACATGGCAGCCCTTTTTGAACTACACCGATGCAGATGTATCGGCCATACTGTTTAGGGCCTTTTAGCCGTGAGGATGATGTTCGTTGGTTCAGGGGCCCCTGGGAGGAAGAATCCCGAATAAATACGGGTTTTGTTATGACTTGCTATAATTTTATTTTGAATGCATGTCTATTTATTTTTTACCTTCATTTTTTTTTCTTTTAGTGTTGTTAGTAATGTACGATACTGTGTTTTTTTTATATATAGAATCTTCTTTTTTATATCTTATTTTGAGTTTTGGTAGTTTGTCGACTAGATTAGTAATTAGTTATTTTAAATTTTATATTGGTGTTGTTATTATACTGTAAAGTGGATACACTACTTTGTATTAATTTTGTAATTTTGTAAAGTAATTCAAAAATCTTTTTCTTTTCAATCAATATATTTACAAAAAAAAGCATCACTTTGCATTTATCCAGGTTGACCTCCATCTGCCATTTCTCAGCCCAGCTCTGCATCCTGTCTATGTCGCACTGTAGCCCTTGATACAATTATCGGCACCTCCAACCATTGTGTCATCTGCAAATTTACCAACCCACCCCTCAACCCCCTCATCCAAGTCAGTTATAAAATCTACAAAGAGCAAAGGCCCAAGAACTGAGTCCTGCGGGACCCCACACAACACTGACCTCCAGGCAGAATACCTTCTATCTACAACCACTCTCTGCCTTGTGTCAGCCAACCAATTCTGAATCCAGATAGCCAAATCTCTCTGTATCCCATACCTCCTGACTTTATGAATGCGCCTACCACGGGGAACCTTGTCAAATGCTGTGCTGAAGTCCAAGTACACCACATCCACTGCTCGACCTTCGTCGACCTGTCTTGTCACCTCCTCAAAGAACTTAATAAGATTTGTGAGGCATGACCTCACAAAGCCATGCTGACTGCCTTTAATCTCGCTATGCTTTTCCAAATTCTCATAAATCCTATCCCTCAGAATTCTTTCCAAAATCTTGCTGACCACAGACGTGAGACTGACTGGTCTGTAATTGCCAGGGATTTCCCTATTCCCCTTCTTGAAAAGAGAACAATATTCACCTCCCTCCAATCCTCCAGTAAAACTCCCGTGGAGACTGAAGAAGCAAAGATCTTCACCAATGGTTAGCAACTTCCTTTCTCCCTTCCCGGAGCAGCCTAGGATAAATCTGGTGTGAGAGATAAATCTGGTCTGGCCCTGGGGACTTATCAATCTTAATGCTTGCCAAAATTTCCAGCACATCAACTTCATCAGTCTTGATCTATTCAAGCCTGTTTCCCAGCTCCTCAAAGTTCTCATTCACAACAAGGTCTCTTTACTTAATGAAAACCGAAGAAAAAAACTCACTTAGAGCTTCCCCTCTCTCCTCAGACTCCACGCACAAGTTGGCGAAACTGAGGACTGCAGATGCTGGAGATCACAGTCAAGATTAGATCCTGCTCATCGGATGCTGCCTGACCTGCTGTGCTTTTCCAGCACCACTCTAATCCCTGATCGGCCCTACCTTTTGCATGACCATTCTCGTATTCCTCATGTATGAGTAAAATGCCTTCAGGTTCTTCCTATTCCTTCCCACTAAGCCTTTTTCGTGACGCCTCCTGGCTCTCCTCAGTCTATATCTGAGCTCCTTTGTAGCAAGTCAGCAATCCTCTAAAGCTGTGCTAAACCCTTGCTTCATCCGCCTTCTTCCTTTTGATGAGAAGCTTCACTGTTCTTGCCATCCAAGGCTCCTTAACCTTACCCCTTCTTGCCTGTCTCAGAGAACAAACTAGTGTATCACTCGCAACAACTGCTCCTTAAACAGTCTCCACATGTCTGTTGTACCCTTTCTGTGGAACAATTGTTCCCAATCTGTACTTCCCAACTCCTGTCTGATAGCGTCATAATTTCCTTTTCCCCAATTAACTATATTTCCAAAGTAACTGTTCCTTTCCCTCTCCAAGGCTATGGTAAATGTGAGGCAGTTGTGGTTATTGTCTCCCACTGCAAGATCTGACACCTGTCCTGGTTCATTGCTGAGCACCAAATCCAAAATGGCCTCTCCCTTTTTCAGTCTGTCTACGTACTGAGTTAGGAAACCCTCCTGAACACACCTGACAAGAACAGCTCCATCCAAACCTTATGCACTCAGGAGATTCCAGTCAATACTGGGAAAGTTGAAGTCACCCATAACAGCAACACTGCTACATCTGCATTTTTCCAAAATCTGTCCACCTTTGAGTTCTTCGATCTCCAAACTGCTAGTAGGGGGGTCTGTAGAAAACCCCCAGTTAGGTGGCTGTTCCCTTGCTGTTCCTAACTTCCAACCAGGAGGAGAAAGTGAGGACTGCAGATGCTGGAGATCAGAGTTGAAAATGTGTTGCAGGAAAAGCGCAGCAGGTCAGGCAGCATCCAAGGAGCAGGAGAATCGACGTTTCGGGCAAGAGCCCTTCTTCAGGAACTATCGACGTTTCGGGCATGAGCCCTTCTTCAGGAATTCCTGAAGAAGGGCTCATGCCCGAAACGCGATTCTCCTGTTCCTTGGATGCTGCCTGACCTGCTGCGCTTTTCCAGCAACACATTTTCAGCTCTGATCTCCAGCATCTGCAGTCCTCACTTTCTCCCCGTTCTGATAATGCCAACTTTGACAAGGTGGCCTCCGAAATGTCCACCTGCTTCCTCAACCGAAGAATCCTCAGCACCATTGTTGACAGGGCCCTTAGCTGAGTCTGGCTGATCTCCCGCCCTTCTGTCTTAACTCCCTGTCTTTCCTTCCAAAGGAACAATAGGGTTCTCCTTATCCTCGCTGTGGGATATAGGTGAATTAATGTTATTTCTGCAATTATACGTTCTGATACAGAGTAAATGAATTCACATTAGTTTGGGATTGTTTCGGACGAGAGCTGACTTAGCAAACATGAGGAAACATATAATCCGTTAAAGAAAATGGTATGTTAGCATGAGACGTGATTACAGAACAATGGTGGATGTATGGGCAAACAGGAAAAACATCTGTTTCCCCACTTGTACAGAGACACAGGAACAAACCCCAATTAAAAGGGCTTAGTAATAAGATGCTGTGAGGGGCAGCGCAGGTGGAGGGAGCAGATAATGGTAAGCAAAGGATGGGATGACGTCAAACAACCTTATAGGAGGCAGAGATAGACATTTGTCACTGACAAGGCCGGATAAACAGAAGTTGTGGGATCAGTCTTAAGGAAATGAGTGACGTAAGCGAAGCAGGGAACAAACCGTGGGCGGCACGGTGGCACAGTGTGGGCGGCACGGTGGCACAGTTGTGGGCGGCACGGTGGCACAGTGGTTAGCACTGCTGCCTCGCAGCGCCAGAGACCCGGGTTCAATTCCCGCCTCAGGCGACTGACTGTGTGGAGTTTGCACGTTCTCCCCGTGTCTGCGTGGGTTTCCTCCGGGTGCTCCGGTTTCCTCCCACAGTCCAAAGATGTGCAGGTCAGGTGAATTGACCATGCTAAATTGCCCGTAGTGTTAGGTAAGGGGTAAATGTAGGGGTATGGGTGGGTTGCGCTTCGGCGGGTCGGTGTGGACTTGTTGGGCCGAAGGGCCTGTTTCCACACTGTAAAGTAATCTAATCTAAACAGTGGAATAAGGAAAACATATGGGAAAAAACTGTATAAATTGCGAGAGTTTGTTGGGGTTTACTGTGCATTTGTCATTGCCTTACCTGGCAATTAGACATGGCACCCACTTGCAAGTGTACAAATAAATGACTCTGTTTCAGATATTTGGTCTCGGACTGAAATTATTAAAGTGAGTGAGCTTTTGTTTCTCACAATTGGAGGCTCGTCTGGGATTTTCTTCCATCACCGGGGGGAGTGTCTGGCCTTGGACACTGGGAAGATGTGTCCCGTTCCCCATTGAGGAGCGGTCTCGTGTCCCGGTTTGGTCCAGTCCCTTGGGTGACTGGTGTGAATCCTACAAGAGAGACATCTGAATCAGACAGTGATAGGAGGTTGATAGACAATACGGAAAGAAGGGGCCAGGCAACTCTGTGCACAGACCAGGGTAAGAAAATTGACTTTTAAGTATTGCCTTGGTGGCCGGGATTGGGCTTTAGTAGTTAATAAGGGACTAACGAAGGAACTCAATATGGATTGTGCTGTGGGTAAGGAAAAAGCCTCCGGGAAAACAAAGTAAGGAAAAGGCAATGGAAATGGAGGCGGGGTCCCTTACAACATACCTCCAGAAAGTCCTTTGGGCAGGATGTTGTGGAATTGGCAAAATAATACTTGTACAAGGGAGAAAGATGATTAAATATTGTTGCTTTGTATGGACTAAGGAATCCATTCTTCGTCCCGCTGTCTTCTGGCCAAAGTACAGATCAGACGAAGACTGGGTTTGTGAATATCTGAATTTATATGTCAATGTGCGAGAGAGAGAGAGAATGAAAAGAGCTGCACAGCTGGTAGGAAGTTTAACCCTTTGTGATTTGGTTTGAGTGAACATTTGTTTGTTGGTGATTGAATGTTTGTGTTTTATTCCCTGGAGCTTGAGTTCCAAGACTGTTTTGAATCTGATTTTTATTATGGAAACTTAACATGATTTCTTTTAAGGTTAAGGATTCTATCCAGATTATGAAGAAGAAAAAAAAGAATGATAACTCCTGTTCTTTTTACAGATCATGACTGCCTTACTATCAGTTTCTAACTAATCTCTTTTATCTTTACACAAAAGCGATTTATGGAGGACAGTTGAAGTTTCAGTTCAACATTAGATTGTAGTAAAAGCAAAATTCTATGGTTAATATCTGTGACCTTGGATTCAGCCATTGTTCATGCATTAGAAGTTTTTTTTAAAAAACTTGAGTAGACAAATTCTTTTAAGGCAGCTCTGATTATTTTATGACCTATAGTATTATAATTGAGCAATGATTGGTCAGGACTATTTAAGAAAACTAATTTTGGATCTAAATTAAAGGATTAAAACTGGGTAATTACAGTGAATTGCAAAATTGGGAACTGTATGCATTTTGCATTTTAACTATTAAATACTGAAGAAATGAACGTAAATATATAAATATATTTATAAGTTAGGAACAGGCTTTAAAGGTTAGTCAAGCATGAATTGATGAATTGGTGTTTGAAGTTATGGGGAGCTAGAAATATTGCAATATCTCTTTAAAGAAAGAAAAAGGGAAAGAACGTGACGACATATCCCCTTCGGGAGGTACCCATAGGGGACAAAGAGATTGGGTTTGTAAGTGCCCCCCCTCACTAGTGGGAAGGTCAGAACATTTAAAAAGAAAATGAAGGTCCTGGTTGAGGATCCGGTGGGGTTGTCTGAACAAATTGATCAATTTCTGGGGCCCAGTCTGTCTACCTGGGCTGAGTTAATGTCTATTTTGAATATATTATCTACTGGGGAGGAAAGGGGACTTATTCGGGGAGCTGCCATTAAAATAAGGGACAGGGAACACCCGGTTGGAGATGGGGATGCTGGACAGGGAGAGGTGAAGTTTCCCCTCAAAGACCCCCAGTGGGAAAACCAAAACCTGGAGCATAGAGAAGAAATGAGGGAATTGAAAGACCTGATTCTAAAAGGAATAAGAGAGGCAGTTCCGAAGTCACAGAATTTGACTAAAGCCATTGAAGTTAGACAGGAGAAAGATGAGACTCCCTCAGCTTTCCTGCAAAGATTAAGGGACTCAATGCGGAAATATTCTGGAATGAACCCTGAGGACCCAGTGGCACAGGGTCTGTTGAAAGTACATTTTGTGACAAAAGCATGGCCAGACATACAGAGAAAGATACAGAAGATAGAAGGGTGGAGTGAAAAACCATTAGATGAATTGTTAAGAGAGGCACAGAAAGTGTTTGTAAAGAGGGAGGATGAGAGACAAAAACAGAAGGCGAAAATGATGGTAGCTACAGTTGATGAGGTAATTAAGGGGAGAATGGAACCAATAGTGAGCAACCGGAGCGGCAGGAGGCAGCATGTAGGACAGAGAGGAAGAGGGAGAGGGAGAGGACAAGGGGGAGCATTTGATAGAGGGTTTGAGCGACAGGGGCAGAGATGGAAGTCTCCACAGGCAGGATGCTATTATTGTGGAAAGATAGGGCATTTTAAGCGGGAGTGTCCTGATCTACAAAGGGAAGAAAGGGCAATTCCGCTTATGAACTTTGTTGAAGAGTAGGGGTGTCAGGGGTTCCTGCCCTCGGGGGCCCACCAGGAACCCTTGATAAACTTGAAGGTGGGACCCTGTAGGGAGGAGGCAGTCTTCCTAGTAGATACCGGGGCACGGTCATCGCTGAATTTTAAACCAAAGAGGGTAGAAATGTCGACATGGTCAATTACTGTTTCAGGGGTGAAAGGGGAAGGATTTACTGTTCCAGTATTTGAACCTACGATGATAGAAGGTCCTAAGGATAGGGTCACAGGGGAACTGCTGTATATCCCTGATATAGGAAGTTACTTACTGGGGAGAGACTTAATTATCCTCTTAGGACTGGAGATTGGAATTCAGGAAAAAGAATTAGTAGTACAACTGGCAATGTTGACAGAGGATGCAGAGAAAAGATAGACCCTATTGTATGGCTAGAGAAGGGAATCGTGGAAAACTACAGATCCCTCCCCTTTTAATAAATTTAAAACGGAAAGGGGACGTTGTCTGTGAACGACAATACCCTATTTCCATAGAAGGTAAACGAGGACTGCAGCCAGTAATTGAGGGACTGATTAGAGATGGACTGTTGGAGCCATGTATGTCTCCTTATAATACCCCAATTCTACCAGTGTGGAAATCTGATGGAACTTATCGATTGGTGCAGGATTTGAGAACATTAAATCGGATAGTGCAGGTCAGGCACCCAGTGGTGCCAAACCCCTACACGTTATTAAGTAAGATCCCTCATGACCACAGATGGTTTAGTGTGATAGATTTAAAAGATGCCTTTTGGGCTTGTCCCTTGGCGGAGGAAAGATTTGGGACTATCCCCCTATGAAATCTTATTTGGATTACCTTATCTGGGAAAGGATGGAGAATTGCCAATTCCCGAAACTAAAGATTTGTTTTTAAAGAAGTATATACTGGGCTTGTCCTCCTCTTTGTCTTTCCTCAGGAAACAGGGTTTATTGGCACAGACTCCGCCCCTTGAATTCACTGTTCACCCCATCCGGCCGGGTGATTGGATCTTAGTAAAATCATGGACAGAGACTAAATTGCAGCCGGACTGGGAAGGGCCGTACCAGGCTCTTTTGACTACCGAAACGGCAATAAGGACGGCGGAAAAAGGCTGGACTCATTACACTCGGATCAAAGGGCCTGTGGACCCTCCAGTTGAGGAAGAAGTCTGGACAGCCAAGTCAACGCAAGACCCGCTAAAACTCAGACTAAAGAGACTTTGAGTAACTGACTATACAGTGGCGGCGCGAGCGCGGGATTATTTCTGTAAGATTGTATATTAAGCCTTTTTGTGCTTCAGCATGATGATTAGAATACTGGGAATGTTTAGAGTTATGATGCTAGCCCTCTTGGTATTAGGATTTTGTCAAACATCATTTTCATATGTATTATTAATGGTTCCTGAGTCTGATAATAGACACTGATGCATGCAGCTTAGTAAATTGTGGGAATGTAGTTAATCAGAGACAGTACCGCAGCTCAGAGATACATCTTAAGTCCTATGGGGTTGGCCTCGGGGATGGTATCTGGTATTATGGTCTCGTCACAGTACACCGGGCCCCCTTCCGACCAGCTCGCAATTGTCTTGATAAGAAGTGTAACCCCATATACCTAACGATAAGGAAAACCACATGTCACGAAGCAGTTTTGGGGGGGGGGGGCACTTATGAGATACAATTAAATGAAACATTTGGGATTGAAATGAAAACAAATGGGAAGGAGTTCGTGGGCTGTTGTTTTCGAATTAGTGTAGGACAGGGAAAACGGGTAGAATTACTGGATAATGAGATACAACATTTCACCCCTCCCGATGATCCTAAAGTAGTAAAAATTATAGAGGTAAAAGACTTGAAACAGATCATCGAGATAGAAACTGGGTACGGGGATGCAAATGCCTGGGTTGAATGGGTAAAGTATACTGTAAAAAGTCTGAACAAAAGCAATTGCTATGGATGTGCCTCCGGTAGGCCAGTGGCCCAGGTGGTTCCCTTTCCGCTTGGGTGGAAGCGAGACAGGAAGGGCATGAAATGTATGATAGCCCTGTACCAGGATGAGACTGCATGGAATGATAGGAATTGTACCTCCCTATCTCTGATGTTCCCTCCCTTGGAGAAGAAAGATGCAAAAGTTCCCCCCACATTTTCCGCCGCAGTTGGAAATCACACGTCGTGTATGCACAGGCGAGGTACAAGTCGGTCGAGAGGTTTGGGGGAGCTGAAATTATGTACAGAGATTAAGAATGTTACTGAAACGGAGAAGGGAGGGAACTACTCAGCACTAAAGGTTCCCCGAGCAGATCTGTGGAGGAAAAATATTGAGACCCACACTACCTCCGGATTGGAGAGGGATATGTGCAATTGTACAATTGGCAATTCCATTTACCTTGGCATTTGAGAAGGAGAAGATCGTAGGGAAAAAGGGAAGGGGTAAGAGATTACTGTTAGATACTTCTTTTGATGACAGGATTTATCTCGACTCGGTAGGAGTCCCTAGGGGAGTACCTGAATTCAAAGCTCGTAACCAGATTGCAGCAGGTTTTGAGTCAGCTCTCTTTTGGTGGGTAACAATTAATAAAAATGTAGATTGGATAAATTACATTTTTTATAATCAACAGCGATTTATAAATTATACAAGAGAGGCGGTTAAAGGAATATCGGAACAGCTGGATGCTGCCTGACCAGCTGCGCTTTTCCAGCAACACATTTTCAGCTCTGATCTCCAGCATCTGCAGTCCTCACTTTCTCCCCGTTCTGATAATGCCAACTTTGACAAGGCGGCCTCCGAAATGTCCACCTGCTTCCTCAACCGAAGAATCCTCAGCACCATTGTTGACAGGGCCCTTAGCTGAGTCTGGCTGATCTCCCACTCTTCTGTCTTAACTCCCTGTCTTTCCTTCCAAAGGAACAATAGGGCTCCCCTTATCCTCGCCTACCAACCCACCAGCATCCATGTTCAGAGGATCATTAACCACCATTTCTGTCACTCCCAAGGAGGCCACCACCAGACACATGTTCCCCTCCCCTCCTTGTTGGAATTGGTGAGTTGGACCACATTCAAGAATTCAGCAAACATCCTAGACGAAAATGACACTACCATCATAGACTTCATTAGCAAGTGTGTCGAGGACTGCGTGCTAAAGAAGTCAATCCGTTTGTCCCCCACACAGAAACCTTGGATGAAACAGGAAATCCATTGCCTACAAAAGGCCAAGTGTGCACCATTCAAATCAGATGACCCAGAGCTTTCCAGTAAATCCAGATATGACCTCCACAAGGCCATTAGAAATTCCAAGAGGCAAGACTGGACCAAGTTAGAGTTCCAAACTAACCACACAGGCACCTGTCACCTCTGTCAAGCCGACATGAAATAACGGGGTACAAAATGAAGCAGAGCAAAATAGTAATCAAAAACACAACCTTCCCTGATGGACTCAACACTTTTTATTTTCAGTTCGATCAGAATATAAGTGGTGTGAAGTCACCTTCCCCGAGAGCCCCCGATGTACTTGCTCCCTCAGTCACTGCTTCAGATATCAGATAAGTATTTGCTGACATCTTTAGTCTCCCTTTCCTACAATCTGTAAACCACCATCATACCAGTTGCAAAGAAAACTCATAGAACGTGCATCAATGACTACCACCCAGTAGCTCTGACCTCAATAATTATGAAGTGCTTGGGGAGGTTAGTCATGGCCCACATCAATTGTAGCCTCCCAGCCTGCCTTGATTCCCTGCAATTTGCCTACCGATGAAACAGGTCCACAGCGGATGCCATTCCGTGGCCCTACACCCATCCCTGGAACATCTGGATAATACAATACCTATGTCAGGCTCCTACATTATTACTATAGCCCCATCATCAACACTATAATCCCAACCAATCTAACCTCAAAACTCAAGGTTTGTGTAAAGATTTGTAGCTCGGTGCTAGTTGTCATAGTTGTGGGTATGTTCGCCGATCTGGGAAGTTGATTTGCAGATGTTTTGTCCCTTACCTAGGTGACATCTTCAGTGACTTGGAGTCTCCTGGGAAGTGTTGCTGTACTGTGTCTTCTGGAATTTATTTGGTTCATACACATGATTACAATTTAAACACGTCTCACCAAAATAAAAGTCCCAATACCCATCACGTGTAAGACAAATGGAATTTACAAGATTCCATGCAAAGACTGCACAAAACACTTTATAGGGCAAATAGGCAGCAACTACCAATCCGCATCCATGAACACCAGCTAGCCACTAAATGCCACGACCAGCTGTCCCCAGTAGCCATACACACAGATGACAAGGACCACAAATTCGACAGGAACAACACAATGATTATAGCACAAGCTAAACAGGACAGCCAGAGAATTTCTATAAGCATGGCACTCAGCCACAGACTCAGTCAACAAACACATTGACCTAGACTCAGTATACTGGCCACTACAATGAATAACTGGAACTGGCAACCGAAAGCAGCAGAACTAAAATCAAATAAATTCCAGAAGACACAGTACAGCATGGGAAATTCGGCATGTCCAAAAGGACATTTATCAACATTTTCAGAAACACCACAGAGAGCACTTTATCCGGATGCATAACTGCCTAATACGGTAACTGCTCTGCCCAGTACCGTAGGACACTACCAAAAAGCGTACACACCTCAGGCCACCACAAAAGTCAGCCTCCCATGCATGGACGCCTACACTTCTCATTGCCACAGAAAGGCTGGCAAAAACATCAGAGACCCCTCCCACCCTGGGAACACTGTCTTCCAACACCATCAGAGACCCCTCCCACCCCGGTAACACTCTCTTCCATCACCATCAGAGACCCCTCCCACCCTGGTAACACTCTCTTCCAACACCATCAGAGACCCCTCCGACCCTGGGAACACTGTCTTCCAATACCATCAGAGTACCCTCCCACCCCAGTTACACTCTCTTCATCATCATCAGAGACCCCTCCCACCCTGGTAACACTCTCTTCATCATCATCAGAGACCCCTCCCACCCCGGTAACACTCTCTTCACCATCATCAGAGACCCCTCCCACCCCGGTAACACTCTCTTCATCATCATCAGAGACCCCTCCCACCCCGGTAACACTCTCTTCACCATCATCAGAGACCCCTCCCACCCCGGTAACACTCTCTTCACCATCATCAGAGACCCCTCCCACCCCGGTAACACTCTCTTCATCATCGTCAGAGACTCCTCCCACCCCGGTAACACTCTCTTCATCATCATCAGAGACCCCTCACACTCCGGTAGCACTGTCTTCATCATCATCAGAGACCCCTCCCACCCCGGTAACACTCTCTTCATCATCGTCAGAGACCCTCCCACCCCGGTAACACTGACTTCGAACATCATCAGAGACCCCTCCCACCCCGGTAACACTGACTTCGAACATCATCAGAGGCCCCTCCCACCCCGGTAACACTGACTTCGAACATCATCAGAGGCCCCTCCCACCCCGGTAACACTCTCTTCATCATCATCACAGATCCCTTCCACTCCGGTAACATTCTCTTCATCATCAGCAATGACCCCTCCCACCCCGGTAACACTCTCTTCAAACACCATCAGAGACCCCTCCCACCCCGGTAATATTCTCTTCATCATCAGCAGAGATCCCTCCCCCCACCCCGGTAACACTCTCTTCCCTCATTTTCCGTGGGGCAGAAAATACAGAAGCTTATGCACTTGTACCAACAGGTTGAAAACCAGCTTCTTCCCTGCTGTTTTTAGATTGCTGAATGGACCTCTCTCTAATTCCAAACCAAATATTGATCTTGCTTTTGTGCACCTCCTGTGCAGCTGTAACCTTGTATGCCTCACTGTCTAATAACCCTATGATCTGTATGTCCTTGTATGTTATGACCTGTCTGTGCTGCTTGCAAAACAAATCCTTTCACTGCACTTAGGTACATGTGACAATAATAATCAAATCAAATGAAAATCTTGTTAGCTTTCTGCATGGTCTGTTCCCTCTGGCTCACCTTGGTCCACTCGTCCTTCACTCCTAACACCACCTTGTTCCCTGGCCAACTTCTCTGTCTCGGGTTTGCTGCAGTGCTCTAACGAGACTCAGCAGAAGCAGGAAGAACAGCACCTCATTATCTACCTGTTAACTCTACAGCCTTCTGGACTCAATATTGAGGTTCAACAACTTTGGATCCTGAGGCACCTTTTCCCATGTCCTTAGCCCAGCATTCTTATCACATGCACTGCTATTACACACATCACATTATCAGTCATTGATTGTCCCCATTAGCAGCTATTCACTCTCCTAGGCTGACTGTTATTTTTCCCTCTTTTGTCTATCCAACTGATCTTATCTCTCTTTGACCTCTATCTCCACCTATTATTTACTCCTTACCAACTCCCCCATCATAACTTCTGGACAAAAACAACTTTTACCTAGCTACCATCAGTTCTGAAGAAGGGCACAATGTTAATTTTGATTTCTCTCCACAGATACTCCAGACCTGCTGAGATTTTCCAACAAATTCTGTTTTAGTTTCTGATTTCCAGTGTCTGCAGTTTTTTTCATTTTTTTATGAGGAGTTGGGACATCATGTTGAGGTTGTAGGACACTTTGATGCGTTTTGAAGTACTGTGTATAGTTCGAGTCACACTGCTAAAGGAAGGATATTATTAAATTGGAGAGGGTTCAGACAAGATTTACAAGGATGTTGCCAGGACTACAGATTTGAATTCTAAGGAGAGAATAGTCTGGGACTTTTTTCACTGGCATAGGTGGTTGAGGGGTGACCTTAAAGAGGTTTACAAAATCATGAGGGGCATTGATAAAGTGAATGGCAAAGGTTGTTTCCCCAGATTGGGAGAGTTGAAAACTATGGGGCATATTTTTCAGGTGAGAGGAGAAAGACTTAAAAGACCTGAGGGTATCTTTTTCACTAAGCGGAAGTGGGTACTGCAGATGCTGGAGTCAAGAGTAGAGTGGTGCTGGAAAAGCACAGCAGGTCAGGCAGCATCAGAGGATCTGGAAAATCAACGTTTCAGGCAGGATCACTTCATCAGAAATGTTGATTCTCCTGCTCCTCGGATGCTGCCTGACCTGCTGTGCTTTTCCAGCAGCATCACTCTAATCTTGACTGGTAACCTTTTTGCACAGAGGATGATTTGTATGTGGAGTGAACTAATTCAGAAAGTGGTGAATGCAAGTACAGTTACAACATTTAAAAGACCTTTGGGTAGTTACATGAACTGGAAAAGGTTAGAGGAATATGAGCCAGCTGCATGCAAATGAGATTAGTTTTGTTTCGGAAACTGGAGTTGGACTGAAGGGTCTGTTTCTGTGCTGTATGACTTGAAGACTCTATCAGCATTAGTTAGTTAGGCTCCATAAAAATGCACAGATGATGATGTAGCAGGCTGATAGAGTTCCGTCAAAATGCAACAAGGCTGAACCAACATTCACCCTGAGGCCTTATCTGGAAATAGAAATGAGGATAACCTCCATACCACACCAAGAAAGACAAAGCAATGGGGTTTAGTTGAGGCAGGGAATGAAGCAAGGCTTTGGGGAGGAGATAGGTTTGCACCTCGGAGGATAGGGAGTGGGGAGACCAAGGGAACAAGTGCCTTGCCACTTTTGGAAAGTGTGTAAAACAAGGTGTTTGTCTTAAACAGACAATTGTGGAATTGGACTAATGTTTGGTTCAGGTGACTTACAATGTAAAAATACCTGATGAAGCATGTTTGAGTTAGAGTGCAACTTTGGAACCTTTTCTAGGGGAGACTCTCCCAGTGCTGGTTCAATAAATAATTGTTGTACTTCAAGGCTCCTGAGATTATTTGTAAAATAATGAGCCCTCATGCCGGAAATGTCGATTCTCCTGCTCCTTGGATGCTGCCTGACCTGCTGCGCTTTTCCAGCAACACATTTTCAGCTCTGATCTCCAGCAGTCCTCACTCTCTCCTGTAAAATAATCTACCACAATAAAATGTTTACTCTTATTTCAAGGGTGTTAGAGTATAAGAGTTGGGAAGTCTGACAGCACCTGTACCACATCTGCAGTATATGAGCAGTTTTGGCCCCCAAATTTAAAGAATGATATTCTTTCATTGGAGGTAGTTCAAAGAAGGTTCACGAGGTATGGAAGGATTGTGTTATGAGCAAGGTTAAACAATGTGGGACTCTACTCACTGGAGTTTAGAGGAGTGAGAGGTGATCTCCTGGAAACATGTAGGATTCTTAAAGGGTCTGTGATGCTGGAAAAGCACAGCAGGTCAGGCAGCATCCGAGGAGCAGGAGAATCAATGTTTCAGGCATAAATCCTTCATCAGGAATGAGGCTTATGCCTGAAACGTTGTTTCTCCTGCTCCTCGGATTCTGCCTGACCTGCTGTGCTTTTCCAGCACCTCACTCTAGACTCTGATCTCCAGCGTCAGCAGTCCTCACTTTTTTTTTCTTAAGGGGCTTGACAGGGTAAATAATGAGAGTATGTTTCCCCTCAGGGGAGAGTCTAACACAAGAGGGCAGAATCTCCGCATAAAGGGGTGATAATTTAAAACTGACATAAGGAGGAATTTCTTCGTCTTTGGAACTTTTTGCCACAAAGAGCTATGGGGTTGATCCCCTTGTGTACATTTGAGGCTGAGACAGATAGATTGTTGGTTGTAGGGGAATTGTGGGTTTGGGGGAAAAGGCAGGCATGTGGGCATGAGGAATGTCAGATTAGCCCTGATTCTATTGAATGGTGGAGCAAGCTCAACGAGTTGAACAGCCTATTTCTGTTTTTATTTCTTATGGTCTTATCGATTCCAACAATTTCCTAACATCACACGTTAATCTAACCGGAAGCGGCAGGGACAGACCACTATAAACACCGGAGGAAACATCAAAGAAGCGCTTCGCAGGAGGCTCCCAAGCACTGATGATGTCGCCTAGCCAGGGGACGAAACGTTTGCAACAAAAACTTCCAGCTCGGCGAACAGAACCACAACAACGAGCACCTGAGCTACAAATCTGCGCACAAACTTTGGTCTACAGTTTCCCACTTTCTGCCTCCTTCCTTTTTAAATAAGAATGTTATATGCTGGAACCTTTTCTGTGGAATTAGCGAATTTCGCAGTATCATAACCTAATGTGCAGTAGATGTGATCTATATGGACTTCAGTAAGGCGTTCGACAAGGTTCCCCATGGGAGACTGGTGAGCAAGGTTAGATCTCATGGAATACAGGGAGAACTACAGTGAGTCTAACGGCTTAAAAACCTTAGTTCAGGTGTCGGGCCTCCATTTGCCGAGAGGTGCGAGGGATGAGCGAAGAACGTCTGGGGAGTTTTTAAGTGGGTGAGATCTAACCAACTTAAAAACTCCCCAGAAGTCCTTCGCTCAGGGTAGTTGCGTGCTCCTCCTGCAGAATGTGGCAGGTGAGGGACATTTGCGGGAAGTGCGCCCAACTCCAGCTCCTCGAAAACTGAGTTGGGGAACTGGAGCTGGAGCTGGATGAACTATGGATCATCCGGGAGTCTGAGGGGGAAATTGAGAGGATGGACAGGGAAGTGATCACTCCCCAGATACAAGATAAGGACAGCTGGATTACTGTCACGGGGACGAAAGGGAACCGATGGTCAGAGCAGAGATCCCCTGTGGCCGTTCCCCTCAGCAATAAGTATACCGTTTTGGATACTGCTGGTGGAGTCAGCCTGCCAGGGGTAAGCCATGGTTGTCAGGTCTCTGGCACTGAGCCTGGCACTGTGGCTCAGAAGGGAAGGGTGGGAAATAGAAAAGCGCTAGTAATAGGGGACTCAATAGTTAGACGGATTGACAGGAGATTTTGTGGTCAGGAACGGGACTCCCGGAAGGTACGTTGCCTCCCTGGTGCCAGGGTCCGGGATGTCGCCGATCGGGTCTACAAGATTCTAAAGGGGGAGGGGGACCAGCCAGAAATCGTGGTACATATCGGCACCAATGATACAGCCAGGAAAGGGATTGAGGATCTGAAAAGTGACTACAGAGCGTTAGGTTGGAAGCTGAAGAGCAGGACGAGTAGAGTAGTGATCTCGGGTTTGCTACCGGTGCCACGAGATAGTGAGATGAGGAACAGTCAGCAAATGTAGCTTAACACGTGGCTGTGAGGCTGGTGCAGGAGGGAGGGCTTCAGATACCTAGACCATTGGGATACCTTCTGGGGAAGGTGGGACCTGTACATGAAGGACGGGTTGCACCTGAACTGGAGGGGTACAAATATCCTGGGTGGGAGATTTGCTCATGCAATTCGGGAGGGTTTAAACTAGTTTGGCAGCGGGGTGGGAATTGGAGCCACATGTCTGAGAGGGGGTCAGTTGCAGACAGGACAGTGGTAGGATGTAGTGAATCTATCGGGAAGGTTTCTCATGCGATGAAACAAAGGGATCGTTAAAGTGTGTCTGCTTTAATGCAAGGAGTGTCCGGAATAAGAGTGAAGAACTTAGAGCATGGACCAGTAAAACATAAAACATAGAAAAGTACAGCACAGATGTTGTGAAACTTGAAAGGGTTCAGAAAAAACTTACAAGGATGTTGCCATGGTTGGAGGATTTGAGTTATAGGGAGAGGTTGAATTGGCTAGGACTGTTTTCCCTGGAGCGTCAGAGGCTGAGGGGTGACGTTATACAATCATGAGGGGCATGGATAGGATAAATCGACCAAGTTTTTTTCCCTGGGGTGGGGGAGTCCAGAACTAGAGGGCATAGGTTTAGGGTGAGAAGGGAAAGATACAGAAGAGATCTAAGGGGCAACTTTTTCACTCACAGGGTGGTACGTGTATGGAATGAGCTGCCAGAGGAAGTGGTGGAGGCTGGTACAATTGCTGGAGGGATACGGGCCAGGTGCTGGTAAGTGAATCGTGATTGAATTGGGATATCTGGTTGACATGGACGAGTTGGACCAAAGGGTCTGTTTCTGTGCTTTACATCTCTATGACTATGATTCCAAGACGCTATGATGGGTGACTAAGGCTATGGGGACTTTTCTGCTATAAATTACAACCATTTGCTCAGTATGTTTTCCCTAATTATGATGATTGTTCAAAGTTCCTCTTTTTCTATAATCTCAGCATTACCTATTACTATTTGGATATTCTGCAGTGAAAGCTGAGGCAAATATTAACTTTGTGTCTCTGTCATTTCTGTGTTCCCACTATTAACTCCCCGGTCTCATCCTGCAAGGGACCAGTATTTATTTTAGATGGCTATGCAGACAATTTCACCCTGGGTGGAGGAAAACTGCTTCAAGCAGGTCAACACGTCTGCTCCATCTGTTTCGTTTTGTTTCCCATTTGTGCTTCCTTAATTTACCTTTAGTGATGTCCTGAACTCCCGGCCCCAGCGCAGACTTTGCGTGGCATCCTCCCAACCCAGCATGCTTGTCTCTCGGTCCGGTGTGCCTGTCTCTCGGCCCGGTGTGGCGGTCTCTCGTCCTGGCATGGCGGTCTCTCGTCCTGGCGTGGCAGCCTCTCGCCCTGGCGTGGTGGTCTCTCGGTCCAGTGTGGCGGTCTCTCGGCCCGGCGTGGTGGTCTCTCGGTCCGGTGTGGTGGTCTCTCGGCCCGGTGTGGCGGTCTCTCGGCCCGGTGTGGCGGTCTCTCGGCCCGGTGTGGTGGTCTCTCGGCCCGGCGTGGTGGTCTCTCGGCCCGGTGTGGTGGTCTCTCGGCCCGGCGTGGCGGTCTCTCGGCCCGGTGTGGTGGTCTCTCGGCCCGGTGTGGTGGTCTCTCGGCCTGGTGTGGCGGTCTCTCAGCCCGGCGTGGTGGTCTCTCGGCCCGGTGTGGCGGTCTCTCGGCCCGGCGTGGTGGTCTCTCGGCCCGGTGTGGCGGTCTCTCGGCCTGGCGTGGTGGTCTCTCGGTCCAGTGTGGCGGTCTCTCGGCCCGGCGTGGCGGTCTCTCGGCCCGGCGTGGTGGTCTCTCGGCCCGGCGTGGTGGTCTCTCGGCCCGGTGTGGTGGTCTCTCGGCCTGGTGTGGCGGTCTCTCGGCCTGGCGTGGTGGTCTCTC
The DNA here is from genome assembly GCF_037043375.1 of Chiloscyllium plagiosum. Classification (NCBI taxonomy): domain Eukaryota; kingdom Metazoa; phylum Chordata; class Chondrichthyes; order Orectolobiformes; family Hemiscylliidae; genus Chiloscyllium; species Chiloscyllium plagiosum. Next base: position 165,546,186 of record NW_028270141.1, on the reverse strand, counting down.
GGTCCAGTGTGGTGGTCTCTCGGCCTGGCGTGGCGGTCTCTCGGCCCGGCGTGGCGGTCTCTCGGCCCGGTGTGGCGGTCTCTCGGTGCAGTGTGGCGGTCTCTCAGCCCGGCGTGGCGGTCTCTCGGCCTGGCGTGGCGGTCTCTCAGCCTGGCGTGGCGGTCTCTCGGCCTGGCGTGGCGGTCTCTCGGCCCGGCGTGGTGGTCTCTCGGCCTGGCGTGGTGGTCTCTCGGCCTGGCGTGGCGGTCTCTCGGCCCGGTGTGGCGGTCAGCATGACCTCAGGCTGCTCTTCTGGCCATGAGTTGAAGGCCGACACGGTCTGGAGACTAGGTGCTGGCATGGACTGTGTTGGAAGGACTGTTATTCTGAACTTATATTTCTTCATTTTTCTAACTTTGGTTTGCCTAAAAAATATGTGTTTATAAATCTGTAGATAGGTTCCTTTGTACCGAAGATGGCACTGTAAGTGGTGACTTGTAAACTTGTCACCGCACTCACTTGAGTACACGTGAGAATAAAGCTAATTCTAACAAACAATTCTCTTCATTTTTTTATACACTTATAGAAGCTTTCACTACCTGCTTTTATACTTGCTTTGTTTTATTTTGTAATTTATTTTTGCTCTTTTTACATCTTTTTAAGTAACTCTTTTGTGATCTTTGAAAGTTTCCCAATCTTCAGGTATGCCACTCACATTTGCAATATGGTCTGCTTTAGCTGTTGTGTTTATATTATCCTTAACCTCCTTGTTTAGTGACTAGTGGAGTGCCACAAGGATGGGTGCTGGGTCCACTACTTTTCATCATTTACATAAATGATTTGGATGTGATCATAAGAGGTATAGTTAGTAAGTTTGCAGATGACATCAAAATTGGAATTGTGGTGGACAGCAACACCTCAGATTACAATGGGATCTCGATCAGATGGGCCAATGGGCTGAGAAGTGGCAGATTGAGTTTAATTTAGATAAATGTAAGGTGCTGCATTTTGGGAAAGCAAATCTTAGCAGGATGTATACACTTAATGATAAGGTCCTCAGGAGTGTTGTTGAACAAAGAGACCTTGAAGTGCAGGTTCATAGCTCCTTGAAAGTAGAGTTGCTGGTAGATAGGATAGTGAAGAAGGTGTTTGGTATGCATTCCATTAATCGTCAGAGCTTGGAGTATAGGAGTTGGGAGGGCATGTTGCGGTTGTAAAGGTCGTGAGTTAGGCCACTTTAGGAATATTGCGTGCCATTTTGGGCTCCTTCCTGTCAGAAGGATGTTGTGAAACTTGAAAGGGATCAGAAAATATTTACAAAGATGTTGCCAGGGTTAGAGGATTTAAGCTAGAGGGAGAGGTTGAATAGGCTGGGGCTGTTTTCCCTGAAGCGTCGAAGATTGAGGGGTGACCTTATAGAGGTCTATAAAATCTTGAGGGGCATGGATAGCATAAATAGACAAGGTCCTTTCCCTGAGGTGGGGGAGTCCAAAACTGGAGGGCATACTTTTAAGGTGAGAGGGGAAAGATATAAAAGAGACCAAAGGGCCAACTTTATCATGCAGAGGAGGGTATGTGTATGGATTGAGCTGCCAGAAGAAGTGGTGGAGGCTAGTACAATTGGAACAATTAAAAGGCATCTGGATGGGTATAGGAATAGGAAGGGTTTGGAAAGTTATGGGCCAAGTGCTGATAAATGAAACTAGATTAGATTACTTATAGTGTGGAAACAGGCCCTTCGGCCCAACAAGTCCACACCGACCCGCCGAAGCGCCCATACATTTACCCCTTTTAACGTAACACTACGGGCAATTTTAGCATGGCCAATTCACCTAACCCACACATCTTTGTGACTGTGGGAGGAAACCGGAGCACCCGGAGGAAACCCACGCAGACACGGGGAGAACGTGCAAACTCCACACAGTCAGTCGCCTGAGTCGGGAATTGAACCCGGGTCTCTGGCGCTGTGAGGCAGCAGTGCTAACCATGCTGGGATATCTGGTCAGCATAGATGAGTTGCACCAAAGGGTCTGTTTCCGTGCTGTATGACACTACGGCATTGAAAAGTTTACAACTGTAGCCTGAACAGTTTTAGCAAAGAATAATCAAGAAAGTTAGCAGATTGCTGGCCTTTATATCTAGAAGACCAGAGTAGAGCAATGCAAAAGTTATGCTGCAACTGTACAAAACCCTGGTTAGACCCGACTTGGAGGATTGTGAGCAAAAGTTTAAGAATTATTTAGATCCTTAGTAAGGATAGGAAGGCCTAGGAGGGAACACAATGTAGGTTTAAAGAATGATACCATAGTTTCAGGTGACAAATTATGAGGTGAGATTATCTAAATTAGGTCTGTATTCTCTAAATTTATGAGGTTAGAACTGATCAGTTGGAAGTGTTTCAGGTATTAACAGAGAAAGACAGTGTAGATAAGAATAAACTATTTCCATTTGCTGGAGATTTTTTAATTTGTTCATGGGACATTGTTGTTACTGGCCCAGTCAGCATTTCATGTCCATCTACAATTGCCAAGAGGGCAGTTAGGGTCAACCATAATGCTGTAGGTATGGAGTCTCATAGAATAGAATACAAAACCTGCAATGTGGAAGCAGGCCATTCAGCCCATCGAGGTCACACTGCCCCTCCAAAGAGCATCCCACCCACACCCACACCCGATCACCATGCATTTCCCATGACCAACCCACACATCCCTGGGCAATATGGGCAATTTAGCATGGCCAATTCACCTAACCTACATATCTGTGGGAGGGAACCAGGGCACATGTAGGCTAAACCATGTAAAGATGTCAATTTCCTTTCCTAAAGGAAGTTACTGAACCAGGTGGACTTTTCCTGACAATTAACAAAGGTTTCACATGCACCATTAGACTCTTGATTGCAGATTTTGACTGAAGTCACATTTCACCATCTGTCTGGGTGGGAACATTGCCTGCCCTTCTGGTTTAATTACCTAGCAACAATGTCACAAAGCCTACATCACCCCTGATTCCAGAGCCGGGGGCGTAGTCTAAGAATCAGGGCCACACCGTTCAGGAGAGATGTTCAGAAGCGCTTCTATGTGCAAGGGTGGCAGGGCTTGGGAACTCTCTTCCACAAACAGCAGTGGATGCTGGATCAGTTGTTAATCTTAAATCTGAGATGTTTTATTGTTAAGCAAAGTTATTAAGAGATCAGACCAAAGGCACCTCTTTGAATGCAATAATAGGTTCAAGGAGCTGAGTGGCTGACTCCTTTTCCTATGTTCCAATACAAGCGATGAACAGTGATTGGATGGGTTGAGCTCATTTTCCTTGGAGAGGGGACTGAGAGGAGACATTGAGGTACATAAACTTAAGAGAGGCATATACAGAGGAGATGAAAGGATCAATAACCAGGGGGCATCGACCTTAGAGTCACAGAGATGTACAGCATGGAAACAACATAAAACATAGAACACAGAACAATACGGGGCAGTACAGGCTATTTGGCCCACGATGTTGTGCCAACCTGAGGTACCGACCTGAAGCCCATCTCACCTCCACTATTTCATCATCATTCATATATTTATCCAATGACCATTTAAATGCCCTTAAAGTTGGCGAGTCTACTACTGCTGCAGGCAGTGTGTCCCATGCCTCTACTACTCTCTGAGTAAAGAAACTACCTCTGACATCTGCCCTATATCTATCACCCCTCAATTTAAAGCTATGTCGCCTTGTGCTAGCCATCACCATCAAAGGAAAAAGGCTCTCACTGTCCACCCTGTCTAATCCTCTGATCATCTTGTATATCTCTATTAAGTCATCTTTTATCTTCTTCTCTCAAACAAATACAACCTCAAGCCCCTCACCTTTCCTCATGAGACCTTCCCTTCATCCTAGGCAAAATCCTGGGAAATCTCCTCTTTCCAAAGCTTCCACATCCTTCCTATAATGCGGCAACCAGAGCTGAGTGCAATACTTCAAGTGCAGCTACACTAGAGTTTTGTACAGCTGCAGCATGACCTCACAGCTCCAAAACTCAATCCCTCTACCAATAAAAGCTAACACACTGTACACCTTAACAATCCTAAGAACCTGGATGGCAACTTTCAGGGATCTATGCACATGGACACCAAGATCTCTCTACAAATCCAGGAATCTTACCATTAGCCCAGTGCTCTGCATTCGTTACTCCTTCCAAAGTGAATCACTTCACACATTTCCGCATTAAACTCCATTTGTCACCTCTCCGCCCAGCTCTGCAGCTTAGCTATGTCATTCTATAGCCTGCAACATCCTTCCACACTGTCCACAACTCCACAGGGTTTAGTGTCATCCACAAATTTACTAACCCATCCTTCTACTCACTCATCCAGGTTATTTATAAAAATGACTAAAAGCAGTAACCTTTCGGTCCAACTCGCCCACGCTGACCAGATATCCTAAATTAATCAAGTCCCATTTGACAGAACTGGGCCCATATTCCTCTGAACCCTTCCTATTCATATACCCATCCAGATGCCTTTTACATGCTGTAATTGTACCAGCCTCCAGTACTTACTCTGGCAGCTCATTCCACACATGCACCACCCTCTGCATGAAAACGTTGCTCCTTAGGTCCCTTTTATATCTTTCACCTCTCACCCTAAACCTATGCCCTCTAGTTCTGGACTCCCCCATCCCCAGGGAAAATACTTTTATCTATTTACCCTATCCATGCCCCTCATGATTTTATAAACCTCTATAAGGTCACCCTTCAGCCTCCGACGCTCCAGAGAAAACAGCCCCAGCCTATTCAGCCTCTCCCTATAGCTCAAATCCTCCAACTCCGGCAATATCCTTGTAAATCTTTTCTGAACCCTTTCAAATTTCATAACATCTTTCCGATAGGAGGGAGACCTGAATTGTGCACAATATTCCAAAAGTGGCCTTAGGTAAGGGGCAGTATGTTTAGTGGGGATGTGAGGAATATTTTTCACTCAGATTGCAGTAGGAATCAGGGACTCACTACCTAGCAGGATGGTACAGACAGAAACCCGTATAATTTTTCAGAATTTTCTAGATGTACACTTGCATTGCCAAGCCAAATGAGGCAATGGGCCAAGTGCTGGAAAATGAGATTAGAATAGTTAGGTGTTTTCTTTTCAAGAGCACAGACTCAATGGGCTGAAGAGACATACATAGAACATAGAACTCAGAACTTTGCAGCACAGTACAGGCCCTTCAGTCCTCAATGTTGCACCGGCCTGTGAAATTAATCTGATGCCCACCTTACCTATACCGTTCCATTACTATCCATATATATGTGCAATGCTCATCTAAATGCCCTTAACGTCACTGAGTCTACTACTGTTGCAGGCAGGCCGGTCCACACCCTTACTACTCTCTGAGTAAAGAAATTACTAGAGTCAAAGAATCATAGAGATGTACAGCATGGAAACAGACCATTCGGTCCAACCCGTCCATGCAACCAGATATCACAACCCAATCTAGTCCCACCTGCCAGCACCTGGCCCATATCTCTCCAAATCCTTCCTATTCATATACACATCCAAATGCCTCTTAAATGTTGCAATTGTACCAGCCTCCATCACATCCTCTGGCAGCTCATTCTATACACGCACCACCCTCTGCGTGAAAAAGTTGCCCCTTAGGTCTCTTTTATATCTTTTCCCTCTCACCCTAAATCTATGCCCTCTCGTTCTGGACTCCCCGACCCCAGGGAAAGTACTTTGTCTATTTATCCTATCCATGCCCCTCATAATTTTGTATACCTCTATAAGGTCACTCCTCAGCCTCCAGAGAAAACAGCCCCAGCCTGTTCAGCCTTTCCCTGCAGCTCAAATCCTCCAACCCTGGCAACATTCTTGTAAATCTTTTCTGAACCCTTTCAAGTTTTACAACATCTTTCCGATAGGAAGGAGACCAGAATTGCACGCAATATTCCAACAGTGGCCTGACCAATGTCCTGTACAGCCACAACATGAGCTCCCAACTCCTATACTCAGTACTCTGACCAATAAAGGAAAGCATACCAAACGCCTTCTTCACTATCCTATCTACCTGCGACTCCACTTTCAAGGAGATATGAATCTGCACTCTAAGGTCTCTTTGTTCAGCAACACACCCTAGGACCTTACCATTAAGTGTATAAGTCCTGCTAGCATTCGCTTTCCCAAAATGCAGCACCTCACATTTATCTGAATTAAACTTCATCTGCCACTTCTCAGCCCATTGGCCCATCTGGTCCAGATCCTGTTGTAATCTAAGATAACCCTCTTCGCTGTCCACTACACCTCCAATTTTGGTGTCATCTGCAAACTTACTAACTGTACCTCTTATGCTTGCATCCAAATCATTTATGTAAATGACAAAAAGTAGAGGGCCCAGCACCGATCCTTGTGGCACTCCACTGCTCACAGGCCTCCAGTCTGAAAAACAACCCTCCACCACCATCCTCTGACTTCTACCTTTGAGCCAGTTCTGTATCCAAATGGCTAGTTCTCCCTGTATTCCATGAGATCTAACCTTGTTAATCATTCTCCCGTTGGGAACCTTGTCGAACGCCTTACTGGAGTCCATATAGATCACATCTACTGCTCTGCCCTCAATACATGTACATCCTGTCCCTCAGGATTCCCAACAACAACTTGCCCACCACCGAGGTCAGGCTCACTGGTCTATAGTTCCCTGGCTTGTCTTCACTGCCCTTCTTAAACAGTGGCACCATGTTTGCCAACCTCCAGTCTTCCAGCATCTCACCTGTGACTATCGCTGATACAAATATCTCAGCAAGAGGCCCAGCAATCACTTCTCTAGCTTCCCACAGAGTTCTTGGGTACACCTGATCAGGTCCTGGGGGTTTATCCACTTTTAACCGTTTCAAGACATCCAGCACTTCCTCCTTTGTAATCTGGACGTTTTGCAAGATGTCACCATCTATTTCCCTACAGTCTATATCTTCCATATCCTTTTCCACAGTAAATACTGATGCAAAATATCCATTTAGTATCTCCCCCATTTTCTGTGGCTCCACACAAAGGCCGCATTGCTGATCTCCCTAGTTACCCTTTTGTCCTTAATATATTTGTAAAAACTCTTTGGATTCTCCTTAATTCTATTTGCCAAAGCTATCTCATGTCCCCTTTTTGCCCTCCTGATTTCCCTCTTAAGTATACTCCTACTTCCTTTATACTCTTTTAAGGATTCACTCGACCTATCCTGACATATGCTTCCTTCTTTTTCTTAACCAAACCCTCAATTTCTTTAGTCATCCAGCATTCCCTATAGTTACCAGCCTTCCCTTTCACCTTGAGAGGAATATCCTTTCTCTGGATTCTTGTTATCTCATTTCTGAAGGCTTCCCATTTTCCAGCCGTCCCTTTACCTGTGAACATCTGCCTCCAATCAGCTTTTGAAAGTTGTTGTCTAATACCATGAAAATTGGCCTTTCTCCAATTTAGAACTTCAACTTTTAGATCTGGTCTATCCTTTCCATCACTATTTTAAAACGAATAGAATTATGGTCACTGGCCCCAAAGTGCTCCCCAGTCACCTGCCCTGCTTATTTCCCAAGAGGTTGTCACCTTCCCTAGTAAGTACATCCACATACTGAATCAGAAAATTGTCTCGTACACATTTGAGAAATTCCTCTCCATCTAAACCTTTAACACTATCGCAGTCCCAGTCGATGTTTGGAAAGTTAAAATCCCCTACCATAACTACCCTACTCTACAAAATTCCATGCAAGGACTGCCACAAACACTACGTAGGACAAACAGGAAGAAAGTTAGCCACCAGGATACACGAACACCAGCTAGCCACAAAAAGACACGACCCTCTCTCCCTCGTAGCCCTACGAGGATGAAAAAAACCACCATTTCGACTGGGACAACACATCTATCCTGGGACAGGCGAAGCAAAGACATGCCAGAGAATTCCTAGAGGCCTGGCACTCCAACCACAACGCCATAAACAAACACATAGATCTAGATGCCATCTATCAACCCCTCAGAAAACAAACAGGAAATGACATCACCACAAACCCCAGGAACCCCATCCAGGAGAAAGATACAAATAGAAAGCAGGAGACAACAGCTTCGCTTCACTTGGAGGTCGCCACTGATGATGTTACCTAGCCAGGTAATGAAACGCCTGGATATCAAACCTACAGCTTAGTGAGCAAATCTACACCCTAAACTACCCTATTATTCTTATCACCCCTCAATTTAAAGCTATGTCCCCTCGTGTTAGCATTCACCATCTGAGGAAAAAGGCTCTCACTGTCCACCCTATCTAACCCGCTGATTATCTTCTATGTCTCAATTAAGTCACCTCTCAACTTTCTTCTCTCTAACAAAAACAGCCTCAGTTCCCTCAACCTTTCCTTGTAAGACCTTCCTTCCATATGAGGCAACATCCTAGTAAATCTTCTCTGAAACCTCGTCCAAACCCTTATCAGTGTCTTGTACAGCTGATGCATGACCTCGTGGCTCCAAAACGCAATCCCCCTACCAATAAACGCCAACACACCATATGCCTTCTTAACAACCCTATCAAACTGGGTCACAACTTTAAGGGATTTACACACCTGGACACTGAGTTCTCTCTGTTCATCGACACTTTCAACATTTTTACCAATAGCCCAGTACTCTTCATTCCTGTTGCTTCTTCTGAAGTGAACCTTCCACATTAAACTCCATTTGCCACCTCTCAGCCCAGCTCTGCAGCTTATCGATGTCCCTCTGTAACCCACAACATCCTTCGGCACTATCCACAATTCTGCCTACCTTTGTGTCATCCACAAATTTACTAACCCATCGTTCTCCACCCACATCCGGATCATTTATAAAAATGACGAACAGCAGTGGCCCCAAAACAGATCCTTGTGGCACACCACTGGTAATTGACCTCCAGGACGAACATTTCACATCAGCCACCACCCTCTGATTTCTTTCAGTTCGCCAATTTCTGATCCAAACTGTTGCCCTTTTCCATTGTGAATACTGACAAAAAGCGCTTCCCTGTGTCCTCAGATTCCACACACAACTTCCCACTACTATCTTTGATGGGCCCTAATCTTAGTCCAGTCATTCTTTTCTTCCTGATATACCTATGGAAAGCCATAGGATTTTCTTTGATCTGATCCGCGAACAGCTTCTCATGACCCCTCCTGGCTCCTCTAACCCTATCCTTTGATCTTTTCTGTCTAACTTATGACTCCCAATCCCCGAAACTGAGCCTTCACACCTCATCATCACATAAGCCTTCTTCTTCCTCTTGACAAGAGCTACAACTTCTTTAGTAAACCATGGTTCTCTCTCTCGACAACTACCTCCCTGCCTGATAGGTATATACTTATCAAGGACCCACAGTAGCTGTTCCTTGAATAAGCTCCACATTTCAAGTGTGTCCAGCCCCTGCAGTTTCCTTCCCCATCCGATGCATCCTAAATCTTGCTGAATCACATCATAATTGCCTTTCCTCCAATTATACCACCTTCCCTGCAGTATATACCTATCATGCCCTATTGTGAACGTAACTGAACTGTAGTCACTATCGCCAAAGAGACCTCTTCTCTGTGCAGGAGAACATTGTGACTCTCTGACAAGTTTAGATTTGACACTGTTAGACTGACGCATGCAAATGTCAACACTGTTACTTTTACAAATACTAAAGTGAAATGTGTCTATTTTTCAGTAATTCTGTACTCACCAGATTATGTCAGACCAACATTGTTGAGTTTGGTGCAATTTTGGCGAGTGGCTGAAGATCGAGGGCAGTCTTACAGAAGTGTCGCATTGTCCGTCCATTCTGAGACCCCAGTCCCCATGAACACACTCCTGCCTTGACACAGGCACTGTGACTCCACAGTGGAGCTGAGCACGGACCACGTTGGTGTTTTCCAAATCCTAGTGAAGACCATACACTGTTTTCCAGCTGTCACTGAACTGTCTCCTGTCTGCCAGAGCTTTGAGAATTTCTAGGTACTAACAGAGAAGTTCTGTGCTCTGAAAAAATAAGCATTGAATCATAACAAATCACAGCAATAACTCACATTGTTTACTGATGAGTATTCATCTAATTAATTGCACATCTGGCATACCCACATATAAATCAGCCCATTAAATCCTCATTTATAGCTACCCCCAGAATCTTGACCCTGACCTGGTCCTGGAGAGAGTGACCTACAGCCTGCAGCCAAATGACACAAAGTGCTTCCACCAGCCAACACACTGTCAAACGTAGTCATTCATTATTCTGTCTGAATGTGACATAATTCAGAAAAACCAGCATGAATGTCTTATGGCAATTAGTACTCGATATTGGGGAGGTGATGCCCTAGTGATATTATTACTAGACTGATTTGGAGATGCCAGTGTTGGGCTGGGGAGTACATGAACCACCGGATGAAGGAGCAACGCTCCAAAAGCTAATGTGCTTCCAATTAAACCTGTTGGACTATAACCTGGTGTTGTGTGATTTTTAACTATTGCTAGACTGTTAATCCAGATACCCAGGTAATATCCCAGGGACCTGACTTTAATCCGACCATGGCAGATGGTGGAATTTGAATCCAATGAAAATAGAGTCATAGAGATGTACAGCATGGAAACAGACCCTTCGGTCCAACCCGTCCACGCCGACCAAATATCCCAACCCAATCTAGTCCCACCTGCCAGCACCCGGCCCATGTCCCTCCAAACCCTTCCTATTCATATACCCATCCAAATGCCTCTTAAATGTCGCAATTGTACCAGCTTTCACCACATCCTCTGGCAGCTCATTCCGTACATGTACCACCCTCTGCGTGAAAACGTTGCCTCTTAGGTCTCTTTTATATCTTTCCACTCTCACCCTAAACCCATGCCCTCTAGTTCTGGACTCCCCGACCCCAGGGAAAAGACTTTGCCTATTTATCCTATCCATGCCACTCAGCCTCCGACGCTCCAGGGAATACAGCCCCAGCCTGTTCAGCCTCTCCCTGTAGCTCAGATCCTCCAACCCTGGCAACATCCTTGTAAATCTTTTCTGAACCCTTTCAAGTTTCACAACATCTTTCCGATAGGAAGGAGACCAGAATTGCACGCAATATTCCAACAGTGGCCTAACCAATATCCTGTACAGCTGCAACATGACCTCCCAACTCCTTTACTCAGTACTCTGACTAATAAAGGAAAGCATACCAAACGCCTTCTTTACTATCCTATCTACCTGTGACTCCACTTTCAAGGAGCTATGAACCTGCACGCCAAGGTCTCTTTGTTGAGCAACACTCCCTAGGACCTTACCATTAAGTGTATAAGTCCTGCTAAGATTTGTTTTCCCAAAATGCAGAATTAAGAAAAAATCTACAAGTAAGAGTCTGTCAATGATCATGAATCCATTGTTGAAAAAAACATATTTTATTCACTAATGTCCTTCAGGGGAGGCAACTGCCATCCTGACCTGGCCTGGTCTACATGTGACTCCAGACCCACAACAAGCTGCTTGGTTTTTAACTGCCTCTGGGCAATTAGGAATGGGAAATAAATGCTGGCTTGTGCCTTCATCTCATGATGAAAAACAAATTGATTTTGTTTAAATTTTCAATGATAAGGAGGGAGAGTACATCAGGTTAGTGTAGTTGATGAGTGAACATGGATTTCATAATTCCAGATTCCAGCATCCGCAGTAATTTGCTTTTATACTTTTATGGATTTCATAATGACTGACAATTTGAACATCAGAAATCTCCAAACTTACGGAATCAAACAGTGGTCACATGATTTTAAACTGGATCAGGAAAAGGAAACAAACAGAAGTGTTAAACAGACTAGGTGCTCTTGGGTTAATACCTTCAAATCCCACCCTGAAGTCCCGTTTGATTCACTGATGTCCCCGAGGACTGGGAACCTGCGTTCTTACCTGGGTGAATCCAGCCTCTCAGGGTCGTGGTTGATAATAAAGTCTCAGACCCGTTGTTAACGCAGTGCAACAGTTTATTTGTGTTTAAAACTCCAGGATCCTGGACAAGTTAGAAAGGAAGGAATATTAATATGCTGTAAATAATTAATGAATTATTGTAAGATTATTATTGCATCCCTTTCTGAATTTCGACAGTACCTGTTTAAGATCTTTCTGCAAACACAACAGGAGGTTTTTACCTGAACAGAAGAACCCGTGATTCCAGGAGTGTAGGCCCAGGAGACAGGACCATTCGGAGGCTGATGCTCCATCGAGTGGATCCATCCACAGAGTCCCGAGATTAAGCCAGAGTGAGCTGTGCCCGGGGAAGCCCAGCAGACACCAACACTTAACAGCTGCCAGGATGACACTGAGATCCGGCGCCCCATAGTCTGACCCGATCCCTCAGAGCATTTACTCTGAAACAGCAGGTCGGAGGTCACAGTCGAGAGTGTGATGCTGGAAAAGCACAGCACCCCAGGGTGTAAAATCTTCATCATTGAGGTCACTTTAGGGTTTATGCCCGAAACGTTAGTTTTCCTGCTCCTCGGAGGCTGCCTGACCTACTGTTCTTTTCCAGCGCCACTCTAACCTTGACACAAAGGCTGACAATAGAAACATCCAATAGCGCACCACGCCCAACAACTGAATAAACCTCCCCCCGACTTGGCTTTGTTTCAAAATATTAACAAGTTGTTAGCATAATGTCCTTGGGGGAGGGGGTGGGGAGACGGATAGACTTGCACCAGCACCAAGCTGGATTCTGAATAACGGTCACTGGGTTTGAAACACTGCTTTGTTTGTGCAGATGCTGCCAGATCTGCTGAGTTTCTCCAGCAATTTGTGGTTTTGTGTGCGCACGTGGTAGGTATGTTTTGTGCAAAATTTGGGGTTTGAGTTGCAGACCGACGCAAAGAGAAATGAAGCAGCTTACAAACTTTAAAAAGAAAGTGTGGTTCACACGCGCAGGCAAAGCACCAAAAACCTGAGCCATATACATGTTCTGAGATTTATAGATGAGGGGTGCACCGTTCCCGGAGGTACTGCAATACCAGGTCGATGCGTGGAATGGACGGAGCAAGCCCCTATTCCATCTCCCTGCTCCAAAAATCAATTTAATAGATGGTCCCCAGATAAGGGACCTATCAGATATTAAACTGATAATGGAATTCATTTATCTCAAAAATCCACTTTGTTCATAAAATCATTTCTAAGTACATACAGAGGTTCTAAATTTGTTCTGCACGTTCTTTGCAGAGAAAAACAAATGATGCATTCCTCAAAGCATCCGTGCTGTTGCAAAAACAAAGGTATTTCCGACTCATACAGGAAACAATTTATGTTCATTTCAATGCAACAAGAGTCTGCTAACTGAACAGACCCTCATAAAGCCCTTAGACGGCGGTTTTTCCCCACTGCATCTTGTCAGTAGCTGCCCTTGTCCCAAGCTTTAGTTTGTCCGTCTTAATGTTGTTTTGAACTTTGGAAAGCACCAGTCTGCAACACTCGGTCAAGGTCAGCTCCTTATCACTGGAAAACCAACAAGTTTCAGATAGACCACAAAGCAAATCTATGGTTTGCCAGGCAGTGCATAGGTGTTCTGCTAAATGTTTTTTTAACTAGGTAAAAACAATGACTGCAGATGCTGGAAACCAGATTCTGGATTAGTGGTGCTGGAAGAGCACAACAGTTCAGGCAGCATCCAAGGAGCTTTGAAATCGACGTTTCGGGCAAAAGCCCTTCCTGCTGAAGGGCTTTTGCCCGAAACGTCGATTTCAAAGCTCCTTGGATGCTGCCTGAACTGCTATGATTTCTAACTGTCTGCTCAGAAAACTATCCACAGGATCAACCCTCTCAAGATGTTACATGCTGACCCCTGCCTGATGGACTTGTGTTCAAGACTGTTTTTCTTAAAAGCCTTCGCTGGAGGAACAGCTGATACAATTTGTCCAACTACTTGGAGTGTTCTGCAGAAACAAGATCAGACTTATCCTTCACAACATAAATTCTTTACAGTGCGGATAGAGGCCTCTCAGCCAGTTAATTCTGCACTGACCCCTCAAAGGGCATCCCATCCAAACCCAGTACCCCACATTATCTCCGTATCCCAGCCTTTAACCATGGCTAATCCACATAGCCTTCGCATCCCTGGATAGCCAATCCACCTAGCCTGCACATCTTTTTACTGTGTAGAACCCACACAGACATAGGGGAAATCTGCAAACTCTACACAGCCAGTCAACCAAGGCTGGAATCAAACACAGGTCCCTGGTGTTGTCAGACAGCAGCGATAACCACAGTACCAGCTCTGCACCAGGGTGAAAGGAACTTCAGTACCTTGTGACATTTAGTGTTTGTGAACCAAAGGTCTGCACACAGCTTGATGCAGACACACACAAAGGTGGCCATTGGGAGGAGGATATGTGCTTCCCCATTTGGGGTGGTACAGTGGCTCCGTGGTTAGCACTGCTGCCTCACAGCACCAGGGACCCATGTCTGCTGGGCTTCCTCCGGGTGCTCCAGTTTCCTCCCACAATCCAAAGATGCGCAGGTTAGGTGAACTGGCCATGCTAAATTGCCCATTGTGTTCAGGAATGTGCTGTTAGTCAAGGGAGAACATAGAACATAGAAGAATACAGCGCAGTACAGGCCCTTCGGCCCTCGATGTAGCGCCGATCCAAGCCCACCTAACCTACACTAGCCCACTATCCTCCATATGCCTATCCAATGCCCGCTTAAATGCCCATAATGAGGGAGAGTCCACCACTGCTACTGGCAGGGCATTCCATGAACTCACGACTCGCTGAGTAAAGAACCTACCCCAAACATCAGTCCTATACCTACCCCCCCTTAATTTAAAGCTATGCCCCCTTGTAATAGCTGAGAAATTATTGATCAGCCCAGTTCCCAAGGAAGATAGTCCATTGGGACGGATGGGATTTATCCAATGATAAATGCTTTGGAGGCAGGCATAGGTGGATAGGTTAATAAGTTTGCAGATGACACTAAAGTCAGTGGAGTAATGGACAGTGCGGAAGAATGTTGCAGAGGCACTCGGATAAACTGCAGAATTGGGCTGAGAGGTGGTAAATGGAGTTCAATGCAGAAATGTGAAGTGATTCACTTTGGGAAGAAAAACAGGAAGGCAGAATACTGGGTAAATGGAAAGATTCTTGATAGTGTAGATGAGCAGCGAGATCTCGGTGTCCATGTACAAAGATCCCTGAAAGTTGCCGCCCAGGTTGATAGTATCTTTAAGGCTTTATTCCTGATGAAGGGCATTTGCCCGAAACGTCGATTTTGCTGAAGCTCCTCGGATGCTGCCTGAACTGCTGTGCTCTTCCAGCACCATTGATCCAGAATCTGGTTTCCAGCATCTGCAGTCATTATTTTTACCTAGTATCTTTAAGGCGGCATACGGTGCCTTTATTGGTTTTATTGGTCGAGGGATTGCATTCCGGGCCCATGATGTCATGCTGCACTGTACAAAACACTAGTGGGGCCTCACTTGGAGTATTGTGTACAGTTCTGGTTACCCCACTACAGGAAGGATTTGGAAGCATTGGAAAAGATGCAGAGGAGATTTACCAGGATGTTGCCTGGTCTGGAGGGAAGGTCTTATGAGGAAAGGCTGAGGGACTTGGATCTGTCCTCATTGCAAAGAAGATAGCTAAGAGGGGATTTAATAGAGACATACAAGATGATCAGAAGATTAGATAGAGTGGACAATGAGAGTCTTTTTCCTAGGATGATGATGTTGTCTTGTATGAGGAGACATAGCTGAGGGGTGATAGATTTAAGATAGATGTCAGAAGCAGATTTTTTACTCAGAGAGTGGTATGGTAGTGGAAAGAAGGTTTACCAGGATGCTGCCTGGACTGGAGGGCTTGCCTTATGAAGAGA